>NW_006292337.1:824436-846360 GCF_000327345.1 Myotis davidii | reverse complement strand
TTCAGGAAACCCAGCATCTCAAAGGGGGAATTATAAATATCTCCATTTGAGAGCATCCGTCTACAGTAGCTTAATTTATTACTGATGGTGGGAAGCACTGCTGTCCAAATGTGGCAGGGGAGTCCCCCTCATCAGGGCATCAACTAAGAAACAAACAATAACTAACTAACCAGCAATGACAACTCCCAAATGGCTATTTGGGGTTACTTTACATGGAAAGCTCAGCATGCGAAAATATGCTTTATTAGGAATATTTTGTCTTCAAATTCCAAATTAAGTAAAACCCATTTTAATTATGCCTCTTACTATCACTTTTTTCTCTACAATGTCCCCCAAAAATGTAAACACACAATGTCTGTAGATTCTATTAATTTTGAAAATGAAATGTGCTTTAATAAACACTGCCTTTATAATTATTCAAAGTGTGTATATATTTTTTTGGGACACCCTGTGTATCACCTGTTTCCCTTTCTCTTTCTGCCACTTCTTGGATGTCTTCTTCCTCATTTTTTCTTTCCCCCTGCCAAATAATTTATACACTGTGGTATGTATCTGTGGAGGAAGTGCTCTGAAGAAACAGTCCTACCTTCACTGTTTAGACAGCCGTGGGCAAACTACGGCCGGCGGGCTGGCGGGCCGGATCGTTTGAAATGAATAAAACTATTGAAAAAAAAGACCGTACCCTTTTAAGTAATGATGTTTACTTTGAATTTATATTAGTTCACACAAACAATCCATCCAAGCTTTTGTTCTGGCCCTCCGGTCCAGTTTAAGAACCCATTGTGGCCCTCGAGTCAAAAAGTTTGCCCACGGCTGGCTTAGAACGTTGTCCTAGAAATCTAATGCAGCTGTGTGAATGGCTATAGGTAAGAGATCCTGAGCTTAGAAGAAAAAACAAATGGTTTATAAAAACAAAAACTAAAATTATTCAATTAACACATTATCATTGCATTTCCTAATGCTAATTTGTACTGAAATTATCTCTAAGATGCAAGGCAGTGGGGGGGAGAAGAGGTGGGTGGGCAGGAGGAGACCTGCGAAGGCAGTGTTGCCAGCCCTGCAAAAGCACTTTTCACCTAGTTACCACATGCCTATTTGTTTACGTCCCTGTTCACAGTAAATTTCCAAGTTATGATTCACATTCATTTTAGAGACAATACCTTTATGAGACAATAAGATAAAAATTATTAAAGACTCCACTGGAGTTGTAGAAAAGGAAGAATTAACATTTCCCAAACATGCTTCATTTAGGAAAACTATCCATGTTCCCCCAAACAACCTGAAATCCTATCTTCAAAGTTTTATCATCATGTGTTTGAAAGTATGACTTTCAAACTTTGGTTTACTTGAGTGCAGTTAAGTACGACTTCAGATTTCAAGAGCATGCTAGCCAAGGCTCAAACAGCGAGGAGTCTTCCAGCACGCCCTCCCCAAGCACGCTCCTTAAGGCAGGGCACTTCAAGGAATCCGGATGTATTACAGCAGCACCTCACAGGCGCCCTTTGACCCAGACCATTTCGAAGCTCAGAAGGAAATTCCAGACACATGACTACAACTTCCCAGTGCAACTCTCTGTGGGAGCATCTGCAATCGGGGTCAACTCACCATGAACCCTCCCTTGTTCCACTTCAGTTTCCTCTGCAGACAAATGAGGCCCCTACCACCCATCTGGGTCCCAAAACGTCACAAGATCAGAAATTCTCAGTAATCCAAAACCTGTCACATCCAGAAAAGGAATGAATGTGATATGATCACAGTGGCCTCAAGAAATTCAAACAGCAAATACATATGTAGAAAGGATTTCAGGCAAATAAAAATTTGTGAAAAATATTCACCCATTTGCTGCCCACACTTATCCCGTACCATGAGAATACCAGATATAATCACAGTTATTATAATGTAATATCACATTGTAATGTGTTAACAGAACATAAGGGGTCTCTGCTTATAACCGTTAAAGGTTAAAGATATAGTGTCCATTTTTATTTTTATTTTTCCCTCTCTCTGATTTATCTCAAGCTTATCTTTTTTTTTTTGTCTTTAAATGACATATGAGATGATAATGGAAGGAAAGGAGACACAAGATGCTAGACACCAGAAATCCAATGCAGAAAGACCTTGCCCCTACTTTGCTCCATGACCTCTGGCAAATTATCCCACCTCTGTCTTTCCCATGAGTCTCCTGGATTTAAAAGAAGGCTCCAGGCCTGTCCTTGAAGCTCTTTGCTCCTCAATACAGTTGTAACTTATAAAACCCAGATGAAAGTGATTTAAGTGAGTGCCTCTGTTAGAAACAAATTCACATGCCAATGTACTGTAATATAAAACTTGAAATAGCCTTGCATTCCTCAAAGCTCATCCCTCTGCAAGTTTGCATTTGATGAGGTCATAAGTGAGGCCAGTGTTTTACTGGAGGATCTTTGTAAAGCATATTTTAGTGTTGCTGCTGCCCCCCCTCTTCTTCCCCCTCTCCTTCTCTTCTTCCCTTTCCCCCACTCCCTCTAGCAAAAAGAAATGGGGCTTTCTCTGGTAATAAAGGAAGAAAAGTCGTGGCATTGGGTGCACTAAGGGCTTGGGGACAGGGTAGGGCTGCTGTGTCTGGATTTAGAGCGTGACTCTGCGGCCCTGAAGACCACTGCTGGGTGATGAAGCCACAAATCCTACAGGACAATCCATCTCAATCCTTTCAGATGGTACAACAGGGCAAGGACACCCAGGAGCTCCGGTGATGGTCTTCTGTGATCCCAAGGAAGAGGAACTCCAGCCCAAAGCTAAGCTGCAGGATGTGGGAAGCAAGGGCACTCTTTTCACCTTCCAATGGGACATTGCACAATATTTGAGGACAAGCTGTTGACATGGAGGTTGGACAGATGGGTCTCAGATATGGAAGGCCAAAGTCCAGCTGGTGCATCTCAGGTCGAGTGTTACAGACAATCACGCGCCTCTGTGTGAGAGACAACCCTCTGAGGAAATGGTCAGGAGAAAATGGACACTGACAGACCCGAGTGCACGGGCTCCGGAGTCAGGTTATGCATCACCAGCACCAACTCGATGAGCACAGAGCAGTAAGCTCACTTGGGTTAAGTGCTGTTAAGGCTCCAGGAAGGCGTCGGCGCTTTCTACACTAAGCCAACTGGGCACCAAAAGAACAGTAACTTGACTGTCACAGTTGGGTTCTGCCACTGCTAGAGTATCTTCTGACAGGATTTTCCTTTACCTCCAGTTCAAATATATCATTAAATCCACTTATAAACACATATTCACACAATCTGCAGGCTTTTGCTTTCTACTCAGGCTTAAAATCCCAGACAACTTTGGTTCTGTGATTGGAGCAACTGGAGTCTCTGAAGATATAGAGTCTTAATCCTCCTCCTCCTCTTCCTCCTCCTCCTCCTCCTTCGGAGATGGGTCAGAGACGGGAAGAGTGCCTACTCCTTGTAAGGGAAAGGGAGTTGGGCATTTCCTCCCAAGGGAAAGGGAGGAGTCCTGTACAATCGGAATGGAGGGTGAGGGGTAACAGAAGGTGAAAACGGTGTAGAGAGCAGAGTCCTCAAGGCCTTAGGAGGAGATTTCTGAGGTGGTTGCAAAACATCTTTCCCTCATTATGCACTGTCCTACCATTTGTGAGAGATGGCTATCTTCATACTGAAGAACACGTCCTCTGAGATCTGGCCTCACCTAACCTCGTCTCTGTTTATTTTTAAATGCTCTCCTTCCCTGTCCCCTCAGTCCCAAGAGCCAGCCATCCTGGACTTCATAATTCTTTTCCCCAAGGGCCACGCTCTCCCATGCTGTCTCCTTTGCCTGGAAAACACTTGTTTTTCACTGATGTCCTCAGAGGACCACCCCTGTCTGTCTACTCTACGCCACGTGCTGAGCCAAGTGCTGGAGACACAGGGGTGATCAAAGAAACCACATCCCACTTCTTAGCCGCACTGGCCTGAGGAGCACGTTGTGCAGACTCAGCTGTGCTGACACACCCTTTCTCCTCTCCATGGGCGTTTCCATCCCATCTGGCAGCTTCCCGCCATAACACCGGATGCCAGGCTCTGCCCCTCCCAGCGGTCCCTCCCAGGCCATGTGCTGTGGCCCAGAGCATGGGGGTCGGGCTGTGGGTTCTGATGCTGGGTTTGTTTTATCCTGGCTTCACCAGGGGGAGCGGTGTGTGACCCTCCATAAGTCACTGCACCCACTGTGCCTCAATCCCTAGTCTAGAAAATGGAGACCATACTAGCGCCAACTTTCATGGGCAGCTGTGAGGAGTAACTAATGCACATAAGAGTGTGGAACTCTGCTTGGAGTACAGTGTCACCTTCAGAAGTCTAGTCAGGGCGTGTGAGGTGCCTCTGGGCAGGAGTGTCAGAAAGTGTACTCATTCCAATGCACCCCAACCCTCCTCACACCCTCCATCAGGATGGTGAGTGAGGCTGCAGCTCTCTGTCCCTCACACCAGATTTTCTGCTACTGTGGCAGGGAGGGAGAGAAGCTGGTCAGGACAGGCTCCCTCTGGGTGGCTGTTCCTAGTGCTGAGCAAGCACATGGCCTTCACAGATGGAGCTCTGTGGGGCCCTGGTCCTATCCAGAGGGGCACCTCATCCAACAGGGCGCCTGGAGGTCCCGCCTTCTCCTCAGGGTCATCGTGGGCTAGCTGGCAGTCATCAAGACAGAGGGCTGATATAAGGATCACTGGAGCTGGCCTAGGAATGGGGGTTTAGGAGAGTCAGTGAGTGACATGTGGGGTAACACCTCCAAGGACAACAAGGACTGCCAGGCCACAGACTGCCCTCTAACAAAGGAGAAGAAGATCTCTTGCTAATGTGGAGGCTGCGCCTGTTTCCCTGGGCGGGTTCAGAGCGTTCTTCTTACACACACACTGTTCACAGCACAGCATCCATGCAGACATCCTTTAAAGGTGGCTGAGTGAGGCATAAACCCCAAAGAAACAAAACATGCAAAGGAGCAACAAGAACTATACTCCCTTCTAACACCCACCATTATCCTTAGAGTGAGGAAAGATGAGGGCAAATACCTGGTCTCTGCCATGTGGAGTCCTAGTTTCACTATCTTAGTGACAGACTGTTTGGGGTGGAACGAAGATGAGTTTTTCCAAAGGAAAAGGAGAATAAGTACCCTTTTGGGGGTTTTGATGACTGCACTTGGAATTTTTATAGTTGAAAAGGAGACCTGATGGGTTATTCAGATGGGGACCACAGACTCAAAGAAAACAGTTTTTAAAATTCCATATAAAAAGATAAGGTTGTCTTCATGCACCTAAAAGAATATCATGTGTATGAGGTGAAGACGTTGAAAGTAAAAATTTGATAACAGTAAAAATAAAATTGAATGAAAAAGTGAAGATTGAGATGCTCAATGAACACAAAGTACCTGCCTGGGGAACTCCCAAAGGAGACTAGATTTCAGCCTTACAGATACGATGTATCAAGGGCCCAGCACATTATATATATTACGTCCACAGATGAGGAGTGTCAGAAACTTATAGGGACAGAGGTAGAAAACCAAACAGAAATTTAAAACAAGGAAAGTCTAAGGACAATAAAAGAACCTTTAAAGATATGTTCAAAGCAAAAAGATGAAAGAAAAGAATGTTTTCATTATTTGGAGCCAATGAATTTCTGTTAAAAGATGAACCGCTGAACTACGCAGTTGTTGTTTTGTTTCAATCTTCTCAACCAAGACAGGAAATGGTAGGACTAACTACTAAAGAATATAAACCAACTGCACCTTATTTCCCCAAATAAATTCCAGGTGTTTCATAAAGTCATATATTAAAAATACACAGGCGCTCAGCCAGTGTGGCTCAGTGGTTGAGCATTGACCTATGGACCAGGAGGTCACTGGTTCAATTCCGCATCAGGGCACATGACCGGGCTGCAGTCTCTACCCCCAGTAGGGGGAGTGCGGGAAGCGGCCCATCGATGATTCTCTCTCATCGTTGATATTTCTACCTCTCTCCTCCCTTCCTCTCTGAAATCAATAAAAATATATTTTTTTAAAAATAGATAGGCTATTATTTATTAGACCTTTCTAAGCATAAAAGCAATGGATGAGCCAATAGAAAAAAAAATTAAAGATTGGACTACATTAAAAATAATTTTACTCCACAGGCACAGTAAGCAAAAGGAAAAAACAACAACAAATGTAACTTTGGGGAGAGGATGACAACAACTATAAGGAGGGGTTAATATGTTAAAGATAACATTTTTTAATTAGTGTATAATTACAAATTTATTGGAAGACTACTAGTACCCTACAGGAAATAAAACTAAAATGCAAATGACTTTCATATTCTTTG
Source organism: Myotis davidii (assembly GCF_000327345.1). Taxonomy (NCBI): domain Eukaryota; kingdom Metazoa; phylum Chordata; class Mammalia; order Chiroptera; family Vespertilionidae; genus Myotis; species Myotis davidii. The sequence continues at coordinate 840,047 of NW_006292337.1, read as the reverse complement.
ACTCAGTACTATCTCTTCTAGAAAAGAGATCTCTCTCTCTAGTAATCAAGAGAGTAATCTATCCTAACAAACTAGGAGAAAAGGGTTAATAATTATATATAATAATGGCCACTACAGTGTGTTCATTCAGCAAGTGTTTATGATATATTCAAAATGTGCCAGGCATCTTATTAAACACTAGAGGCCCAGTGCACGAAATTCATGCGGGGGGTGGGGGAAGCGGGGAAAAGGGGAGGAGAGGGTCCTTCAGCTCGGCCTGCACCCTCACAATCCAGGACCCCTCAGGGATTCCCGCGGGATCGGGCCTAAACCGGCAGTCGGACATCCCTCCCGCAATCTGGAACTGCTGGCTCCTAACTGCTCACCTGCTTGCCTAATCGCTCCTAACCACTCTGCCTTTCTGCCTGATCACCCCTAACCACCTCTGCCTACCTGCCTGATCAACCATAACTGCTCGCCTGCCTGCCTCATTGCCCCCAAACACTTTGTCTGCTTGCCTGATCACCCCTAAGTGCTCGCTTGCCTGCCTGATCGCCCCTAACCACCTCTGCCTTGGCCCCTGCCATGGCAGTTTCATCTGGCAGGACATCTGGAAGGTCGTTTGGCTGTCCAGTCTAATCAGCATATTACATTTTTATTATTATAGATAATGATGGAGGCAATTTTGTTCCCCTATTTAAGGGACTTCTATGCCCACTAGAGAAACTACCCAAATTAACAGGTGGTTACAGTGTAATTCATGTGACAAGGTGGGTGTAAGATGCTATGGGGCACAGGAGGGGGCCCTAACTCACACCTGGGGAATTGGTCAATACTCAGATTAAGAAATGTTATCTGCAGAGCAGGATGTCTGGCAGAGGCAACCTGATATAAGAAGGCCTGGAATGGGAGAGAACATGGCATATTCTAGAAACATGAGCCACACAGTAGAGCTGGAGCAAAGTGGTGGGTTGGTGACAAACAGTGAGGAATAGAGTGGGAGAGCCTTATTTACAGTAACAGTAATAAGGAGGCGCAATCATACATCTAATGGTCTGAGGATGACAAAATCACCGATGAAATAATAGGTAGCCACTGACCATTGTTTCCAATCAACTTAATTCTAACTAATGCAGAAAGGGATGTTTGGAAAGCGGGCTCAGTGCCTAAGAAGATAGACAAGCACTTGGAAAACTGTAAAGAGATACTAAAACATAAGCTGTCTTTCTCAGCGTGTATTATCCCCCAACGATTTGTAAACAGTCATGGAGAGTGCGCTGATCTAGTTTACAGTTGACAAAGAGGTTTAGATGGCAGTTTCAATTTTTTTCAATTGGGATCACGTTGTGTATAGTTTTGTGTCCTATTCTTAGTTCATATGCCAGAAGCATAGTATTTTGAATAATGAAAATAAGTGGACTCCACTTGAATATGGTTAAACCATTTCTGGAAATCTGTGTTCAATTCTGGGTACCATCTTTTATGTAGGAAATGAAAGAATCTGGAGCAAGGCCAAAGTAGAGTAATCAGACTGGGCAAAGATGTGGAAGCCATGTCTCCTCAGAACTGATGGGAAAAGTGCCTACTAGCCTAAATAGCAAAGACTCCTGGGTAGGGTGCCCTATAATTTACTGTCCATGCCAACATGCTTTTGTTAGTGAATGGGAGCTATTATTGGTTCTTTGGAGATAACAGGTATAAACTGGACTGTCCTGGGCATGCCTGGATGTGGAGACTTGCCAATTTGATGATTTTATGCTAATTTGATGACTAAATTGGATGATGGAGAACATTGTTTTGGTGAGCAGAAATGGACTCAATGAGTAGAAGTTCCAGAAGACACATCTGAATTCAACAGAAGGAAGAACTGTCAAACAGGCATCATTGTTCAAAATGGAAAGGGTTGCCCCATCATCACTTTAGTAATCAGGACCGGACAGAATATCATTAGCCAAGATTCGTGTAGAAAGGATTTCTAAACTCTGGGGGAAGGTGGACCAGACATTCCCTAAGCCATGGACACATGTGCACACCTACAGACAAGAATTCCAAGAAAATACACTCATTCTAATAACTCAGATATTTACTTATAATGTTTCCTGTTACACTATTACATGTAGTTTGATAAAACAAACATCCACATCATCTATTTACTGCTTCAGGAGACTTTTTTTTTTAATTTCACACTACAGACTGGTAGGCACAAACACATTTTCTACCTTATTTTCCTACCAATTTCCTTTGTATAAATGTACAATCAAATATCCTCTATTTAAATGCAATATTGTATGAAATGACTATGTATCTGCTGCTGGTTTAGCATTTGTGTATTTGATAACCAATAACTCCATCATGGTAACAGGAATTTTCTTGGTAACGTGAATTTACATATTTGGCTCCAATATCAAATTCAATGTGTTATTTTAAATTAATTTGTAAATTTTTTGCTTATGTTTGATTAGTAGGGTGAGAAAACACTATTTACAACTATAGGTCTTACTAAGCAATAAGTTAATCACATTTTAAAATTTTTTTTTTAAATTATTGATTTTAGAGACAGAGGAAGAGAGAGAGAGTAAAACATTGATGTGAGAGGGTACCATGGATAGGCTGCCTCTTGCACACCCCCTACTGGGGATCGAGCCCACAACCCAGGATGGAACCAGAGACCTCTCAGTGCATGGGGCAATGCTCAACCAACTGGCCAGGCCTATCACATTTCCATTGTAAATATTTTGTTGACATTAAAATGATATACTAGATATGTGATTGAAACAAAATGAAATATAATAGGCACTCTATAATATTTACATGAATTAATAAATATATATTAAAATAACATATCCTTATATATCATTTCAAGGGCAATTCCAAAATATAGTACTATCAACTTAATTTGCATTCAGTGAGATGTGATTTAATTTGCCTATTCTATGGAAATACACCCCTAAATACAGGCTCAGGAACGTGCACATTCTCTGTAGTTTATATTATCCACATGGCCACGCGTGGAATGAGCAGAATTGACATTGATCTGCCATTAGTAGGAGCTAGAGGTCTTGTCACAGAGATAAGAATTTAGAAATGGGTTTTCATTCCCATAAACAACTCTCTTTGTGTATCACTACAGTCAAACTCTCCATTAGCCCTGGGATCTATGTGCTGGGGATGGGAAGAGCCGATGGGGACTGAAACAGTATTCTAGACCATCTGGAAGCCACTGGAATTCCATCATTAGGTCTCCGGGGACTCTTAAAACATAGTGGGAGAACAGCCACGATGAAAGTGGGGCGGCCCTCCAGGCCACCTGCTTTCACAGAACTTGCATGGGACAGGAAGCAGCCACTTGTGCCCTAAATCCAGGGGCCTGTGCCCAGATGTCAATTGCTCCAGGCTTCCAAGGAAGCACTTCACGATTGCTGACCCTCGTGAAACTCATGCTTAATTCGGACCAAATTCCCAGTGTCATCACAGCAGAGAAGAGCCGAGGAACAGGGAGGGGTATTCCAGATCTGGAGAGCCACCAGTCCTGCATGTGGTCCCAGCTCCAGAAAATTCAGCAAACCCTTGCCCCTCCCCAACCCAACACACTAATAAAAGGTGCAGGGAGAGCCTGGGAGCCTGCAGTGCTTACATTAGGAACGTTTTTTACAGTTACCTTTGATGTCTGTATGGGGCAGTCCATCTGGGCTGGAGCTTGCATGTTTATATCCCGAGTTCTCTGGGAAGGACTCTGCTGGAGCCTCGCTGGCAGGGACTTCTCCCGCTTACTCAAGCCGCTCTGGCAGTATTTTCCCTCCATTCATCTTGTCTGAGGTTTCAACACTGGCCAGCTGCCCATGAACCACCCCAGAGGCCTCCCAGGGGCCTGCTCCTGCTGCCCCAGCTCCAGGCACAGGACACGTTTCCAGAGGAGATGCATTTGTTCCCTCAAAACAGTTAAAATGGGGGTGGGGCATGAGGCTGGGAGAGGAAAGGAGATGGAGATGGGTGAGAGGGTGAGAAAGAAGCTTCTGGAACCAAAGGAGGTTCCTTCCTTTCACCCCATTCTCTGATATAAATGCTGTCACAGGAGATCATGTAGTGCCTTCTAATGCAATGGACATTGCAAATGGGAGTTCTAAGGCTATCCAGGGTGCTTGTCATTAGTGAGCAGTTGCAGCAATAAAGATGTTATGTGGTATCTATTAGGCAAATCAAAAATTCTAATTGGGCACAGAACAATTGCTCAAAGCTTTGGCAGGAGGTAATTACTGTGTTGACTACACATAGTGAAAAAGGATGAGACTGAGCCTACTGTTTGGGCTGTTTCCACAAAAGAAGGTAGGAGGAATATGTTTTTCCTGTATCCGAACTGATTAACAGATGGCAGGTTTCCTAATCTTTCCTCTTTCCTCGTGTCTAAGGGTGTACGTGAGTATTTTCAAACACTTTGGTAACCAAACTTGAGTGTATTTTCAGCATGTGCTTCAGAAAAGCCCTGGAAATAAGTTTGTGATTAGATCACTGGATAAGGAAAGCCAAAATTTTAAATCAGTAAAAATCCATGAGGCAGGGGTAGTGATTGCATCTGACATCCTTTAGTGTCTAGCATGGAGCTTTAAACACAAAAGTTTTAGTAAATATGACTGATTGAAAGCATGAAGTTATAATTCTTGATGGCGGAGATGGTTTCACAGGTGTAGACATTTGTCAAGATTTATCAAACTGGATGTGTACTTTCAATATGTGCAGTTTATTATACATCAACTAGAGGCCCAGTGCACAAAATTCATGCACTGGGTGGGTGTCCCTTAACCCAGCCTGCACCCTCTCCAGTCTGGAACCTCTCAGGGGATGTCCAACTGCCAGTTTAAGCCCGATCCCACAATCCAGGACTGCTGGCTCCCAACCGTTTGCCTGCCTGTCTGCCTGCCGGATTGCCCCTAACCGCTTCTGCCTGCCAGCCTGATCACCCCCTAACCACTCCCCTGCCAGCCTGATTGACGCCTAACTGCTCCCCTGCCAGCCCGGTCACCCCCAACTGCTCTCCCCTGCCGGCCTGATCGCCCACAACTACCATCCCTTGCTGGCCATCCTGTGACCACATGGGGCGGCCATCTTGTGCGAGGGCATGATGGTCAATTTGCATATTACCTCTTTATTATATAGGATGATACATCAATAAACTCATTTAAAATATGTGAGTTAGAGATGTTCCCTTCACATATCAAAAAAGAGACATTGCCCTGGCCTGGTGGCTCAGTTGGTTGGAGCATCTTCCTGTACACCATAAGGTGATGGTTCGATTCCCAGTCAGGGCACATACCCAGGTGGCGGTTTAGATCCACGATTGGGGCACATATGGGAGGTAGCCAATCGATGTTTCTCTCTCTCTTTCTTTCTCCCCCGCACTCTCTCTCTTCCTTCTCCTCTCTAAAATCAATAAAAAATTAAAGTTTTAAAAAGAGACAGACCACCAGGATGACAAGGAGATTTCAATTTGCGCAAAAGCACATCTCTTGGGGTTCTTCACATTTCCAGGTATTACCTCCTTTTTTACATCGTATGTTCTTTTTATTTGAAGTTTGGTAATTACAATTTTTCTCAGATGTGTCAAATTCAAGACTGAGCCATGGAGACTTTAAGTATCACCTCTACATGGCTGAGACCCATTTTATATCTCCACTCAGACTTTCTCCTTTCCCAGGCTTGTATGACTGCATACAAACTGCCCACTCAGCATCTCCATCTGTATATCCCTCAACATCCCAAACTCTCTGTCCTAAACAGAATTCCTGACTTGTATTCTCCCCAAACCACCTCAGCCACAGCTTTCACCTCTTACATAATACCAACCTTCTATCCCCATGTACTGTTCTTTAGGCCCCAAAATGTTGGACTTCTCTCTTCATCTCACATCGTACAACAACCCACCAGAAAATCTTGTTGGTTCTCCTAAAATATCCATACCCTGAACACTTTTCATCATCATCATATTTCATCACTTTCTGGATTCTTACAATGGCCACCCACCTGGCCACCCTGCTGTTACCTCTGCCTGCCTTGTAGTCTGGTTCCCCCATAGCACCCTTACCAACCCTGTGCAGCCCAAGTGCTATCAGGGTGCTCCCCAGACCCACACTCTGCAATGGTCCCATGCCTCCGTGCAGAGTCTTCAAGGCCCCATAGAGTCCTACCTCTGTGTTTCCTTGCTTAGTGTGTTCTTCCATACTCATCTCCTTGCTGTTCCCCACTCTGGGCCTTTGATGAGTTCTTTCCTCTGACTGGAATGTGCTCCTCAGACACACTCATACTGCTTACTCATCTGTTCACACCCTTTAAAGCTTTGCTCAGTTATCATCTTTCCATAGTATCTCATCTGACTCCTGTATCTAAAACAGCAACCTTGCTGTACTTCCCATTCTCTGATTTATTTTTCTTCACAGCAATTACCACCTTCTAACACACTATATAATTTACTTATTTAAGTCTGTTACCTGTCTCTTCCCCTTAGAATGCAATCTCCCTGAGGGAAAGAATTTTTGTCAGTTTTGTTCACTGACACATTCCTGGAACAGAGAGGCATACCACGTGTGTGTTGACTGACTAATGATATGAATGAAAGAGTTGTGGTGTTCAGATACTTTCTGTTATTTTGCCAGCTGGGGTTTGCAAGGCTATATCCATGTAAAGGATAACTGTGCTGGATCTTTATTCTCTTCTCTTTGACAAGAAATGTGCAGAGAGAGCAGTCTGAGCTGAAAAATAGGGAGGGAAGGACAGGTAAGAACACTAGGCCTAGGCAGGGAGAAAATCATTGTAGCTATGTGCAAACAAAAACTTTGAGAAAGACAATATACGTGAAATTATTACTCAATTTTGAGCACGTACCAAACAAGAGGCATACTATTAGGTGCTGTGACTCAGAGATAAATAAGGCATGGTCTTTCCCTTAGAAAGGCATGGGGAGAGCCCAGGCAGGTAGCTTTGTCAGTTAGAGTGTTGTTCTGTTATGTTCCAAGGTTTTAGGTTCAATCCCTGAACAGGGCATATACAAGAAGTAAACAACTAATGCATAAATAAGTTGAACAACAAATCTATACTTCTCTCTCTCTCTCTCTCTCCCTCTCTCCCTCCCTCCCTCCCTCTCTCTCTCTCTTTCTCTCTCTCACACACACACACACACACACATCAATAAATAAATTTTTTTAAAAAAATTTAAAAATAAAGTTATGAAGAGATATATGTACAAAGATCATTGCAACAGCTATCTGAGGATGCTTTGGGAGAATACAGGAGGAAGACTTGTTCTGCTTGGAGGTACAGAAGAGGCAGCAGACGGTTGGAATTATGGAATGAGCAGGGGTATCTTGCAGAGAAGGATCGGAGGGGCCTCTCGATCTGAAGGACAAGCATTTGCAAGAGGCTGATATCCAGAAATGATCAAATGTGCTTGAGAAAGGCAACGGTGTGTGTGTGTGTGTGTGTGTGTGTGTGTGTGTGTGTGAGAGAGAGAGAGAGAGATGGTAAAGCGGGGGGGCTCTGAACTATGATGGTGGCAGTGGACACCTCACCCCAAAAGAATTTGGGAAGGCAACATGAACAAGGCATTAGATAAATGTATTGTAAAAGGCCAGAAGAGTTAAATTCTAATAATGCAGCAAATAAGTCATTATCATGGGACAATGATTTTTAAGCACTAGGAGGAAGAGAAACAGGAGTAATCAAAACCCATGGGTGGAGCTCCAATAACAAAGGGGAACTCAGGAGAGTATTTGCTCACTCTGGTATACCTCGGAGGGAGTCTCCTCTGGGGAAACATATTTAGGAAAAGTTGATAAATAGCCAAAGAATCAGCTGTTGCAAAGCCCATCTGACAGGCAAACTCCCCCAGTGAGGGTCTGATGAAAAGGGGTGAATTATGCTTTGTGTTGGTTTCATCCTCTCCTTCAGGGCTACAGGGACGGCTGTGTAACTCACCATCCTTGCTCACACCTTTCTTACCTACAAACAAGCAACTATGCTCACATAACAACTTTTTTCTATTTCCACTATCAAACCAAAAACCACTGTATAAAACTTACAGTTTATGGAATTGTTCCATTGGGTTTTGTCAGTTCTCTAGGAACGTGATTAATTCTATCCACAAGAAGAAAAGAACACTCTAGCTGTATACAACACAGAGGATTGGCCCTGGACAGTAGCTCAGGTGGTCAGAGCATCAACCAGCTATGCCTAGGTTTCGGGTTCGCTCCCAGTCACGCCACATACAAGAATCAACCAATGAATGCATAAATAAGTGGAACAACAAACCTCTCTCTTCCACCCCTCTTCCTCTCTCTCAAATCAATACAATTTTTACAAAATTAAAAAATACAAAAGACTGTGGTTTGGGGTTTTATTCTCTAAGTGTTGGATATCTTTCCAAGTGGGAAGTTAGTGATCTCTGTCTCTAAAAAGCATACAACCTTAGGAACTGGATAGCAGAAGAACCAAACTGTGTGGTGGGTGACAGAAACCATATTTTCCACAATAAAGAAAAAAGGAACCACAAACAAATACCAGGTTATGATTTCTCCCTAAGATGATAGACACACTCCACCCTGTCAAGGCAAATGATGCCCACAAGCTGTCTCTGAGGCTTCACCTAAAATATACCCTTGTCCTGGATGTAGCCATAATGTTCTATAAATACTTACCCTGTTTTTATGCTTGTGTGATTCTCTGATTCCGTGCCTGTGTGTGCCTGTTAAATCCATCTCCAGAAGATGGGCCACCTATGATTTTGATTTATTTTATCCAACACCCAGGAGGCTATTAAGTGCATGACTAATTTTTGATGCCTATTATATAAGTTGATTTCTCATGCGATAAGGAAACTCCTAGTATGTGCGTGGTCAGGTGTTAGGTGCAATGGGGAACAAAACTCCCATGGGCATCCAAGCCACTCTCTGTCCGAAGCTTATTTCTGTCATTAACTTACTGCACTAATTACTTGGGTGAAACATACATAAATAAGAAAACAGGAGTTGAAAATATTTCTACTTAATGGCAATGAATGGAAGTAACTAGAGAATTGTAAGCAGTATTTGGATTTTTGCTTTTGTTTCTAAGGAAAGAAATGGCAATACCACTGATTAACAGACCATGGGTAATTCTTGTTTCTATTCTCAAATGTTTTCAAGTTAAAGCCCTAAGAGCTTTCTGATGATTTTTGAAGATTGAAGACTCAGAAGGCAGGGTGATGGGATCCATTAGTACGAAGGCAAAAGCATATTTCTTCCTCCCCCGCCTGAAACTGGCCCTCTCCTATTGATGTTCCAGGACTCACTGGGGACTCCCGTGAGGTCTCCTGTGCTAAGGAGGCTTCCTCTATCCCAATAAGGTAAGGAACACTAGGGTGATGCCTTTATCTGCAAAATCCTTCCTGGAAGGCCAGGTGACATTTATGAAATATCAGAGCTAAGGGTCGTTGCCCTTAATGCAACTTTCTCTTTATAAAATTCACATCAGGATTGTAGGTAAGGAGGTAACATTTATTTCAGATGTATCTCCATTTCAATGCCGACAGGCCTTCTTACACCCCAATGTGTTCCAATTTCACCCCCTCCCCCCCGCCACCAAGTTAGCATTGTTAGCCATGTGACAAAAGCAAGCCAAACTCAAAGTACAGAATACAAAGACAAATTTCTTATTTTAAGAGTCTCCCATATTTTTTTTTTGTGATAGGTGGATCACAGATATTATCTCACTGGCTCCTCTGACTATAACTTTTCTTAGAAATAAAAAACAAACAAACTGAGACTCAGAGAGATTCAGTAATTCACCCAAGGCCTCATAGCTACTAAGGGGCAGAGCCAGAAATCAACCCAGGGCTCAATGACACCACAGCTCCACTCAATCTGCCATACCGGGCTGCATCACATAAATCCTGTCAGGCGGCAGGAACTCTAGTCTTGGCACTGCAACTAAGACCCTGGCAAGGTCCCCAAACATCTGTAAGCAGCTCCTCATTTGCAAAAATGATCTATATATCCACCTTTAATTGTAAGACTCCATCCATCTGAAATGTTTGACTTGACTGATAACCCCCAAATATCGTCTGTGCATGCTTCGTAGACAACACTGCACATCTGGTGTGACTTCAGCCCCTGCTACTCTGCTGTATTCGAGGCCTCAGCTCTCCTGCCAAGACCTACAGGCTACATCTGTGCTACTGGTCACTCTGTAGTTACTCTGTTACAAAACACTCAGCCATCCCAATAAAAGGGGATTGAGAAGGCAGAACACTGCTCTCCATTGTGTTCAGCTCCAGTCTGGTTCTTATCCTCACCACCCTCCCGCCTTTCTTCTCTCTCTCTCTCTCCCTCTCTCCCTCTCTCCCTCTCTCCCTCTCTCCCTCTCTCTCTCTCTCTTCCTCTCTTTCCCTCTCTCCCTATCCCCCACCCCAAGAAAGAGAAAGAAATCTCCAATATTTATTGGGGGTAACCAGTTGGAGCAGAGAAATGGGTAAGCCCACACTGCACTTCCCAGCTCAGTTTGTATTTGTAGGTATATCGCCCAGGTCCAGATGGCTCCACACTATTTGGTCTCCTAGTTCGAGTTTGTCACATCTATAATACTTGCTCACGGGCATGTGGTGAGAGTATAATTGTGCATTTTATGGTTATGAATGGCACAGCCTGGCAACTCTCCGATTATTATTTCCATTCGCTGTCATGCATTATCAATCTAATTCCCCATTACACGCCATTTTTTTTTCATGCATTCCTCACCCAGCAAGGACAAAGAAAGGCAAAAGCCCTGTGAAGAAGACCATCACCAGAAGAACAGACTAATTTTGATGAAAATTGGGAAGTTATAGCCTCAAATTTGGGGGACAGCTTTGGGCTAATTCGAAGTGAAAGTTACTGCTAATGGTTTAGTATTGTGCATCAGTACCAAGACTTCTGGCCCCGAGGTTGGCAAGGTATTGCTAACTGTGAAAAGGGGGCCCTACCACAAGATGGACTAGGAAAGGTCAGACACAGGAGGACCTAACAGATAACATTTCACTTTAGATCACTGGGGTTTCCAGATTTCTAAAGACACCTAAATATATTGATGTTGGAATGTGGGCTGAAAGGTTCACTTAGTGCTTGACTTACTCCTACAAAATCTACTGAGTGTCCAACATGAGCAGAGGATTCAATGCTGTGAGCATTAAGTGAACAGAAAGTATGTGGTAACCATGAATTGGCAAACAACTGCTAATAAGTTAGGATAGCAATAAGATGCATGAGGATATAGTCAGAGTTTGAGGAGAAAGGTGTACAAGTACAAATGTTCTTGACCATGGACAATTAGTTTCTTCTTGGGATACATCATAGAGTAATTGGAGCTCCAATTTTAAAACAAAAACACCCCCAAACATCACAGATAGAGATCTGGCTTCCTAACAAGCAGGATCCTACACGCTACATTTCTGAATTAGACTAAGCTTTGCTTGAATATTTGCACAGGGGTTATTCACTCAGTTCAAATGGAGGCTACCAGCTCACTGCTTCTTGATTATTTGGTAGTAATAAGGCCACTGAACTAAACCAAAGCTCTCAAGTTCCCTATAACAGTGGCCTTTATACTTAGCAGAAATTTATACCTGTAGTTCAAGAAGAATATCTTTTCTCTTTGGGGAGAAAATACCTAATTTCCACGGAATCAATTAAGAATTGATTCAGCACCCTAGAGAAGCATGAATGCAATCCACTAAACAGTAGAAACAGCTCTGGTCATCTTCTGACAAAGGCGTAATGATAGATATTTTTAGGAAAACACTATTAGCCGTGGAACAGGCTGCCTCAAGTGTAAGGGTGTGCCTAAATCATCCCTTATAAGAGAAAGACATCATGCTGATCCCATGGGACAGAGGAAGGGTGTCAGCTGACGGATTTAGGGAACCAAAAGGAAACTGCTGCAGAGAGACTTTTTGATCAGCCAGTTTATGCTGATTCAGAAAGCTTCTTCCAGAAGAGAGTAGTGACACCAGCAAGCCTTTGTGTGCAGTGGTAACCCTGCAGCCCAGGGGAGCTAGTGAACCAGCTCTTGAGATTACATGGCCTGGGAGAAGCAATCACATAAATGTAAGCCACTACCAAGGTGATTCAGGCTGATGATGGCTGCAGTGAACACCCTTTCCCAACAAGTTCGGTTTTTAGTGGCCACTTTCCCCAGGTTCGTTTACTCTTTGAGCTTATTGTAGGAAAAGTTCAAGTATCTATGTATCCTACATAGCCAATGGAATGATCTCTTCTCTTCCTTTTCTATTTCAACTCCTGCCTTTTAGGAAACACCCAATGTCTTCTGTTGTTGCTTTAAGTCCATGTGCAGAGAGTACTGGACAGCAAAGAATCAGAAAGGGACGTGGTGGAGTGAACAGATAGCCAGCGTCCTTGGAGCTCACCAGGAAATGTGGGCCTGAGGCACCTGCTGATCCTGTCCAGGTAAAGCAGCTCCTCTTTTCACCTCTTTTAGCTCAAGAAGAATACAGTTTTTAGAATTTAGGTCAAATAATCATTGGAAGGTTTTTTTCCATGGTTTTTCTTCCTATGAAGTCTCAGAAACAATTTTTAATTGAAATGCTGGAATTTCCCACAATTAATACACCTAAGTAGAGATTTTATGCCACAGATTTTATGGACACATCAAGTGCTATCCAAAATATAAAGTCATTGATGAGTCCAGACTTATACACCCTCATACTATATAGAGAGTGGCTTAAAATTATTCCATGAGCTATTTAACTGTTAGCATATCTGTTTCTCATTTTGAAATATTTAAATGGAAGTTCTCCAGAAGCCATACTGTCCTTTTTTTAAAAAAGGTATTTACATATGCAGTATCTTTAAGAACAACGCTTTAGATTTGAAAGTGCTCCTTCATCTTTTCAGTCGTTCAATTTGTCAGACTAAATGCAACTCTTGTAACAAATAAGTATATGGCATGTAGATGGAACTGTAAGTCTTTTACTTTACACACAGCGGCATCAATAATGTGACCACAAATGACATGCTTACGTAGTAAAGTCAGTAAAGCTCTTCCTTGGACGAGGTCGCACTCTAGCCCACACTTACTGAAAGACAAAGGGAGCCCAACAGGTCCCCTCCGTACCCAAGTCTCTGGATCTTTCATCTCGTCACTGTCTTTCCCATCACAAATAGGCCGCACTTGTTTCTTCAGCTCATCAGGGCTGACTAAAGGGCCCTTTCTTCACACCTCTGGAATACATTCTATTCCGCAGAGCTTTTTCCAAGTTCTAGAACCCAAGCAAGGCCTCATACGTGGCTTCGCCTTTGATCTCAGACTGTAAAATTTGCTATTATGACAAAATGGAACACTGTACACATCTGTAACGCAGTTCTCATGGACTATTAAATCAGCAACTCACTGAACCTCAAGGGGTCTTGGTTTCCCAAACAACAAGATCATGCTAATGGTAGAAGCCACCTCCCAGGCTATCAGGGGACTTGGCACCAATGTCTACAAGTTACACAGAGGCCCTGTGCCATAAATAACAAGTCTTATTAATAATATCAGTTGAAGATGAGAGCCAAAAAGATGATCGCCGTAGCAGGGACTGATCATACTTGGTCAAAACAAAAGAGAGTAGAGAGATTTTCTGATCCTCATTTCTACAGATACAGTTCCCCTTTAATACAAGAAGAGTTTAAGGTTATTATTGTTGTTTATTCTAAAAAGTTACTTCTACCCACAAAACTTGACGCGTCAGGTGTTACTTCATTTCAAGTTATCTGAAGGCAACATTCTACTCATTGACCAGACAATATAGTGTTGATTTCAAAGCATGTCCAAATATTGCTTCCAATTAAATTGTGCTATTTAACCTCTCAGGACCAAATGGATTCTGACCTATGTGCATCAGGACCCCGATTCCTCTTGTGCCTTAACTAAACCCGAATTTCATTTGCACCAGTATGGATCTCTCAGCCAACAGACATGGTTCATCCCCTGAAACTCCAGATTTCAAGAGACAAGAGATACTAGTACAAGGATCAAAATCAGATTTCTGCTGATCTGGACGTCTGCTCTTCTGGCCTTGCCTAAATCAGACTCCAAGGAAACAGGAGGAAATTTTATGAATGAACTTGAAGCAATTTGAAGACCAGAAACAAAACAATGAAATGTGTCCTCCCATGCTCTCCCTCAAACCCCACTTTGTAGCACATTTTAAGGAGGGCACACAGTTCTGTAAGAGCAAGGGACAGACTTTTGCACCCAGCCCCTGAGGTACTTTCCCCAGGGTCAAGGGTGGCTGCCCTGGGTGAAGTCAGAAGCTGGCTCCTGGCTCTCTGGTGCTTTCCCACAAGTCAGAGTCATGCTTTTGGAAAACATGAGACTTACGGACACTGAGGTGGCAGGGGTTATGAGCAGGTGTTCTAAACTCAATCAGGTAAATGCAGACCAAGTCGCCCAGGCCAGGAGTCTAAATACAGTCAAGGCGACTCCAAAATTGAACAGGCTGTGCAACCTGAACGGCTGGGATCAGAAACTGCCTTTCTAAGGTGTTCTGAGAATGCCTTCCATTCAAACTGAAAGAAGCCAGAACAGCAGCAGCAGCAGCCTCTGCTGGGATGTTCCATTCATAGGGGAGAGAGAGCTTCCTCCATTCACAGTGGGGTCAGGAAGTCCTTTCCAGCATGGGATGGCCTTTCTCAGCCAGCTGAGCTTCCGGGGACTGGGCATGGCTGCATCCTTCAGAATGAGTATGTCTATTAAGTAGCTATAGCCAGAGTTATTATTAGTACAGCAATCCCTTGGAAATCCCACAGAATTTGCTTGAATCTCCTGAGCAGTTACTCTGCGAGCAAAGCATCAGAGAAAGGCAGTTCCTGATTACACACGGGCAGCCCACACAGCTTTCAAAGTGCAGGGCTGGTTAATCTTGTCCAAATGCAATATGTACCAACGTTTGGGCAGCTGCCTGCAATACAGAAGCACTGCGTGGGGTCATTTTTAAATGACCACGTACTAACGGGGGTTTCCTCCTCTCCTCCTCCCCTTTCTGCACCAAACTTGCTGCAGCCATTTGGAATGTAAAGAGCAGTCCATTTTGGCAGTCCCCGACAGCCAGCGGTCGGCAGCCTGTCTCCTGCCACCCTGGTCTGAAATGCTCCCTCCTGCGCCCAAAGGGCAATACTCCCCTGACATTTCCATAAAAATGTTTTTTTTAAAAAAAAAAAAACCCATCTGGTCTGCATACAGCAATGTCCTTCCCTTTCTCCCTGGGCAAATTCAGAGAGTTCGGTGCCAAAGCAAAGTGCCTGTCGGGGAGGAGGCGGGTAACAGGACAGAGTATACTGCGGGTCACACGTGGGGTTTGCACTGAAAAATGTCACATCGGCGACATTATATATTCTGCGCCCTGCGTTAAGAAATGTCATGTCCCTTTCTCCGGCCCAGCATTTAAAAATGGACACAGAAGTACTACACAGTCCATCGCCTCCCTGCGATCACGGCTGGGAAACAAAGACACATTACCTTTTATTTGTTGCGCGTCCCAGGGAGCCAAGGAACTTCACGTTTGCAGCGGCGGATCCACGGGAACCGGCGTCCCATCCGCCTGGGAGCGCAGGCCGTGGCCTGGCCCGTGGCAT
>NW_006292337.1:812383-824337 GCF_000327345.1 Myotis davidii | reverse complement strand
AGCACCGGACAACAATGAGCCCGCCCGCGCTAGGCCGGCCGCGGCCTCCCAGAGCCTGGAATCCGGTCACTCCGGGCTGGCGGCACACGCAAGTGGGGACAAAGTTAGGTCCTGAAGGAGGCTGCGGGCCTGGAGAGGCTGTGCGGGAGGAAGAGAAGGGGCTCTAACACGGACGACACTCACACACAACCAAAAACATACAGAAAATCCCCACCCCGTGAGCCAGAGAAAGAGGCGACTTTGGCTGCGCTTGGCTGAAGGTGTAGCGCCCCTGAGCTAGCCCAATTTTCTTGATTTTTAATCTCCCTCAACTCTTTGGGAATAGAAGTTCCTGTGAGGTAACTATTGTCAGGGATTCGCAACAATTACTGGAGAAAGAAGACTTCCATTTCCGGGGGAGGACAACCTGACAAGTATGCTTTGCAAAAAAAAAAAAGAAACAAACTGGGAGAATATCCCTACCAAGAACAATAACTCAATTCACATGGCAAGCCTAAATGTTTATTGCTTCAGTAGCTCAATTTGCCCCAGACACATTTTTTCCCCCATGAATTGTCAAAACACAGTTGACAAAATAAAGGGGAAGTAGACAAGGGGCACTGCTTAGCAAAGGGGCAAAAGCTAGCTTGTCTCAGGGGTAAAATTTTTAGAGTTCATACATGGCTGAATTTCCCAGCATCCATCCATTCATCATCCATCCACTATTCAAGGGTGAGATAGGTTGTCCTCTCACCGTAGCTGAAGGAGACCCTGGCCAATCTAGCACCATGATTTCCAGGGCACTGGCAGGAGTGAAAACTTACAAACTTTGTAATAATAAGAAACCTCCCAGTCCTATCTCCCAGAGCACACCCACTGTGTGTTCTTCTCTAAAGATCTCTGAAGTAAAATTTTGAGAGGTCAAGAGATCTCACAGTCAATAAAGAGAAACTCAGTGTACAGTCAGTGTTGGAGGTGAAGGTGAACACGTGGGGTTAGAACTGCCTGTCTTAGTTCAAACTGTCTTGATCACATGCTGGTGACTGGGGACTCCACATGATTCTCGGGATCTGAGTCAGGGTAAGCTGTTTCTGCACGGGATGTGTCTGCGTTTTTGGAGCCCTTGAGGACTGTGCCAATGCTAAGTCCAATTCTTTCAAAAGGCAATTGAAGCCCATTTCCTCCTGTCCTGAGGCCCTCAAGGGAGTGTTATTTCTTTGGATGCAGACTGTTTCCAGTGCTGGTTTGTTGTGACTGCAACACTTAGTAGGGGGTGATTGAGGAAATGTTCAAACCTACCATTTCTCTTCAGATATTCAGTTCCCACCTTTAGAAGAGTCACTGGCTTCCATTCACCTGCTGCTTTTCCATTTGGCCACTGGAAGTCTCAATATGTGCTAAACTGAACCTGTCCCACCGGAAGTCCAGGTGTCCTATCTCAAGACAGAGCATCTGTCCAACTGCCACAAGCCAGAAGTAGGGATGGAGGGGTCTTTTATCACCTTCCATTCACTCATTCCCCATGTTCAGGTGGTCACCAAACAGTCCTCATAAATAGCTCTGGACAGTTCGTTAAGAGCAGCCCCTTATCTGACTTGCTCCAGCAGCACCTGGGTTGGTTAACCTGTGTAGATGAGCAACCCCTGCCCTAGCCTTCTATGCACATCACCTTGCAACAGTCCCCAGCAGCTTCCTGACTAGGTCTTGTCTCTGAAGCGCTTTCTCCACACTAGCTGGAGTAACTCCCCTAAAACTCAGATCTGGTCATAGAACTTCTTCACTTAAACCTGTTCTGGACTTCCCTGGCTCTTAGAAATAAAGTCCACAGTTCTTCAGATAGCAGAATGGCCTGAGCACCAAACCTCCCTTATCCATCCAGCCTTATCTTTTGCCACCTGGCCCCAACAGGGTCCACTCACCTTCTGTGCCCAGCTCCCTTTCCAAATCCCTGTATCCCAGGTTCTCACTCATCTCCTTGCTACCCAGCAGCCAGTGACTTTACAAACAACGCAGATCATGTCCCTGCACAACTTAACCATTGTCGATGGCTTCTCATTGCTCTTGAAGCATCCTCTCCATCTTCCTCATGTGTTAATCTCCCTGTCCCTCTGTACTTTGCCACACAGGCCACCTTTCTGCCCTTGCACAACTCTTCTCTTTGCTTTTGTATTTCTCATTCTTCCTGGCCTGAATGCCCTTCCACCCTCACACCCCACTCTGGATAGCTAGCTCCTTGTCATCCTTCAGCTCTTTAACTCGAAGGCTGCCTCCTAGATAACCTTCCCTGCTCAACACCTGGGAAAAGGCCTCTCCCAGGTACTCTTTGTATCATTATCATTTATTTCCTTCCTAACTCTTCCCCACAATGGGTATTCATAGCCCCATGATAAGGTCACAGACCGATTTCAGACTGCCTGGGCTTACATATTGCCTGGGCCACCTGCTACCTGTGCAACCTTGGGCAAGTTTCTCTGTGCCTCACTTTTCTTATCTAGGAAACAGGGATAAGAACACTGTCTATCTCATAGGGTTGCTATGAGGATTAAGGGAATCAGTATATGTGAATCATTTAGAACAGGGCCTGGCTGAATATGCTAAAACCCTGTGTTTTCTTCTCACTGTTTCCCCATGAGACCTGGGTTAGTATATGGCACAGGATCTTTTTACCCCCTAAGCCAGTGGTTCTCAACCTCCCTAATGCTGCGACCCTTTGATACAGTTCCTCATGCTGTGGTGACCCCCAACCATAAAATTATTTTTGTTGCTACTTCATAACTGTTATGAATTGTAATGTAAATATCTGATATGCAGGATGGTTTTAGGCAACCCCTGTGAAAGGGTCATTCGACCCCCAAAGGGGTCGCGAACCAAAGGTTGAGAACCGCTGCCCTAAGCCTTTTGTGTTTGGTGACAAGACAGAGAATGACTAACAATTCCGGGAAGAAAAACCTTATTTGTAGAATTTAAGCACTAAGAGAAATAGGCCATGGTAAAACTTGATAAATAAGATAAAATTCAAACTTAATTTATTTAGAAGTTAATGAAAATATAGAGAAAATATGTTCTCTGTTTCAACAGTTGTGATCCTTGGAGTTGATGGATGGACAAGCTTTGCGGGTCAGAAGTCTGTAACGGTCTGCTTTCCACAGAGCAGCCAATGTGGCCACAGGGAATGCAGGCAGTTACTTGTAAAGGCATAAAGAATCAAAGGATCTTTGCAAAGTGTTGGTCCATCTGCCTGCCTTAACATGCAGTTGTGATGAAAGAAGATAGTGTTTCCATTTTCAGCTCCAGTTTGATACTTTTTGAAGAATCTAACTGAAAACAACAACAACAAGACAAAAACCAACACGCAAATGGCAGGCTGGTTTCTGGACATTCACCTTCGTGTTTTGCTTTCATGGCTGGAGAAGTTTCAGAAAGAAAGAGAAATACTTTTCCTTTTGCCCTTGCAGAAGGCAAGCAGGATTTAAGACCTGAATACCTGGGGCTCTCCTTGCTTCTCTCCACACAATTAGGGATCTTTGTTTTGAAAAGAGCTGAACTCTCAAAGACAGGAGAGGTGGTCTGTGGCTTAAGAGTGGGGTCTAAAAAGGGACCGGAAAAGGCCATAGCAGCCCCCAGAAGAAGGGAAGGGGTAACAACTGTCTACATGCCTCAAGAAGGCATCTGTCAGCAGATGGTCCAGCATGTGGACGCTGGATGAGGGTACTAAGTTTTAAAAGGTGTGTCTTAGGCAAAGGATCTTGGGGTTCAGCCAGGAGGGAAGGGGTCTTTGGCTTTAAATGGACCTCAAATTCTTGGATACTGAGCATCTCAGTGGCAACTAGTCTGGATTGATGACAAGAGACCTTTTTCTTGTCGTGAGGTACAATGTGAGCCAGGGAAGAGGAAAGAATGAGTAAATTCCTACCTCCTTGGTGGGCAAGGATGTAATCAAGATTTAAGTGGGTTTAGAAAAGTAAATTAATGTGATTTTTTATGCTCAAAGTTGGATAGCAAAAAGTATGCACTCTATAAATAAAAGTACCAAGTTCTTAACTCTGAGATCTGAAGTCATAGCTTTCCTGACAAGCTCTGGGCAGTATATGGGGCAATTAAGAGGAGATTCCTCAGCTCAAATCTTGGCCAGAGTGCCACTGTGGGTGGGAAAAAAATGGCTGTCACTTGTGCCTTTGCGTATCTGCCTTGCTGAGGACAGGTGCCATCAGGAGCACGGATCTGAGTCTGGACTGCACAATCCTTTCCTAGGAGACAGTAACCAGGCCCTGGTCTGAAGGCTTCATGTGACCTTGAGTCTCTTGACTTTTGGGTACCCATTTCTTCACCTTTAAAAGAGGCCTGGTAATAATATCTTTCTTCAGCCTTATGAAAACTATGGATTCAACACATTATTCCCCAAACCATACAACTGATAACAACTCATAGCTAACATTATTTGAGTATATAATCTGGACTAGGCACAGTCCTAAGAACTTTCCAAACATTCGTTAACTGGATCAGTACAAGATGTTCTTGAGGTGGACACTATTTTTATCCCTTTCTACAGATGAGGAACCTGGGATTTAAAAAAGGAAGCAATGTACTGAGACAACAATCACATTTGAACCCAGAGTCATTCTTTTGAGATCCTGAGCATTACCTTCCATGGTTGGACTACCACATGGTATGTATGTGTATGTACGTATATGTATGTGTATGTATGTATGTATGTATATGTATATGTATGTATGTGTGCACTCACAGTGAGAATGGCCACTAAGTTCCTTTACATACAACTATTTTTTTTTAAATATATTTTATTGATTTTTTTACAGAGAGGAAGGGAGAGAGATAGAAAGTTAGAAACATCGATGAGAGAGAGACATCGATCAGCTGCCTCCTGCACATCCCCTACTGGGGATGCACCTGCAACCCAGGTACATGCCCTTGACCGGAATCGAACCTGGGACCTTTCAGTCCGCAGGCCGACGCTCTATCCACTGAGCCAAACCGGTTTCGGCAACAACTATTAATTATAGAGTGAATGAAGCGCAGTTGGAGTTCGACAGTAAGCTATATTGTCCCTTGGTTCCTAAACTGCACCCTATGGACAAATATTTACATCCTATTTCCTATCTTTCTAGAGAATAATACTGGCATCTTTTCCCTCCACACTCCACCAGTTTTAAGAATAGACTGGCCAGTGTTGCTCAGTGGTTGAGCGTGGGATCAATGACTCTCATTTTTGATGTTTCTATCTCTCCCTCTCCCTTCCTCTCTGAAATCAATAAAAATACATTTTATTTTTTTTTTACAAAAGAATAAACAAAGACCCCTTTGGGGAAGGTTATAGTGCTTGACTGGTTTTAAGTGACTCCTATTCCATTTTTATACCCAATCCTTTTTCTCCTTCTCCCAGGTCAATGAAAGAACAATGATGAACCACTTCAATCAAAAAGGAAGAATTTCAGCTTCCCTTATAGCCTGAGTAAGTACTTGAAACCATGGTCCTTAGGGTATATGAAGAACTCATTTAATAGCTGTGCTTTATTTCGTTATTTTTATAATAGCAATGTCATCTTAATAGCTATGTTTTATAATCTTGTTATGTTCTCATTATATTAGATTATTGCTTATTATTCTTTCCTGGTTGGGAATCATGGTTTAGACTGCCTCAACGCATGGCAACAAAAACCCAGGGCAAGTCTTTCTGAAACACAGAGAAGGATCTATCAAAACATCACAAGCTAATTAATGTAATTTGGAGCCCCTGGGAGCAGTTTTATTATAGTGAGCACCATAGTATAAAATGATATACATTATAGATACACACAAGTACATAGATTCCCTCTCTCACCAAACCCTTTCTGTTTATTTACTAGTTAACACTTGGCACTTACTAAGTGCCAGATACTGATTATGTGCTTTACATATAATAACTGATGTGATCTTCCCAGCAGCCCCATAAGCTGTACTCTTGGTAACCCCATTTGCGGGGAGAGGATGGAGGCACAGGGAGAGAGTTATAGCCCACCTAAGGTTCTACAGATGGTAAGTAGGCAACAACCAGTTACCAAACTTGGGCAGTCTGACTTCAGAGTCTGCATTGCTAATCCTCACTCATCTTCCAATTGTCCAGTATTTGGAGGCCTCACATCCCTTATAGTGCCTCGCACAATGTCTCTCAACTGGAACTCAATACTCGTTATTTATCTGTTGGCCTTTTGCCCATTACAAAAGGGGGCTAAGACAGAAATAGTTGTGAAATTGAATGAAAATATTTTCCGCAAATATTTCTTTTTCATTTGTAACTATGAAAAGTGTGAAGTATTATGTACAAGTAACATCAATCAATCAATTTCTTAAGGAAGCAACAAGGATGTATTAAAATGATGAGTCAGCGAGGGAGGAACAGCCCCAGGATTTGACAGACACAGGCCCCCGTGTTGTAGGAAGAAAAGGCAAGTCAGTCTCTTGGAGGTGAGATGGGGCTGGAAGCTATCATGGAGTGGTGTGATGATGTCTCCTGCAACCAAGTACAAATCACTCCTACCCCCAAATTATAACAGCAAGGAATACATTCTAGTCCACGTTACAAACTAGAGTTTTGTGTAGCACATTTCTAGGGTTCTGACTTCACCAATAGGAAGCTGGCTAGGGTACTTGCTGAGATGGGATTGGATACACAAGATCAGAACTCAAAGAAATATCTGGGTGGAAAATTTTAAATGTTGGGAATGTCTAGTAGCAGGCTGCTCCCAAATATGCCAAAATGGCATACTGATTATTTCAAATTAAAATTTCTTAAGAAGCATCTGGTACAAGAAGGGCACTCTGACCCTCCTCTGTCCCTCTGAGAACAGGAAATAAATCTTTCATGTGAAAGTTACCCTCCCTGCACCAGGAGGAGAGACAGCCTTACGACTAGAGATAGAGGATGCAGGACAGAGACGCCTGAACACAAACCTTGTTGCCTTTTACTAACTTACTATCCCAAGAGAAAACATTCTTACTAATTAGCGCCCAAACCTACATTTCTTTGTCCATCAAATACCCACAAATTCATTGTTTCATTGCATAAAAAGTATAAAAGTTGCTTGCTTTGGACATTTTCTTTAGGGCTCCATTTACATGAGTTCTCCCGATCTCCTGTTACTGTCTCACAGCCATTGAACTCTTAGACCAGCCTGAAGAACCTGGAGGGTAGAATAAAACTTCTTCCTCCCCAATACTACACACAGAAGGCATCTGTACCTATGGAAAGTGGGGAGATCACCTAGAAGAGGTGCTCTAGGTAGAAAGGAGATCTTAGGACCTAGTTCTAAGACAGTGGTTCTCAGATATAAGCCGGCAGCAGGATCACCTGGAAGATTCTGGGTCTCACCCTCTCAGGCCTCCCTGGAGTTTCTGATTTATACATAGCTCTGCATTAGGAGTGTAAGAATTTTCATTTCTTACAAGTTCAGGTGATGTTGCTGCTGCTGGTCGATCAGTACCACTGTTCTACCTTCATTTTGCTCCAGGCATTCTGCCCTCCCAACTCTCCTCCCAACAGCTAGGCTTGCTCTAGCCTCAGGGCCTTTGCATTTCCCCAGATATCAGCAGGCATCAAGGGGCCCTTTCCAGGTCTCTGATCAAATTCTACTTTACTAGTGAGATCTTATCTGACCATCTCACTTTCATCCTTGTTTATCTTTTCAGTAGAGAGAAATGGAGCTAAGTTTTATTTATTTTTCATAGCTGTCCCTCATTTTTTAAATGCCAAAAATCACAGTGACCTATGATCATTTTTCTTAAAAAATAGCAACTCCTCTGGCTTGCCCTTCTGTTGCTGCCCTCTCCCTAATCCCTTCCCTGTTTTATTTTTCTCTCTTGTCCTTGCCACCTTCTAACAGACTATGTAACTGTATTTTATTTATGTGTTTGTTTGTTACCTGGAGAGCAAGGATTTATGTCTGTTTATTTCTGATTCTTCTGAATCTAGGTCATCTGCACCTAGTGAATATTCAATACATATTAATTAAAAGAATAAATAAGGCCTGGCCAGGTAGCTTAATTGGTTAGAGCATCATCCTGATAGGCCAAGGTTGCAGATTTGAACCACAATCAGGATATGTACGTACAAGAAGCAACCAATGAATGCATAAATAAGTAGAACAACAAATTGATGTTTTTCTCTCTCAAATAAGTAAATATTTAAGGGTAAGTAAAATGAATAAATGAACATCCTCACATGTAGAATTGTGGTTTTAAGAAGTTAATTCTGATGGAAACCCTTCCTATCTGGTGATCTCCATATAAAAAATAAGATATAACCATGTTGCTCCATTTTGAAAAATACTCTCCTCTTGCATCTGGGGTAAGGTCAAAGGACTTGGCAGGTATTCATCAGGAGGCACTGGTTGGGGCAGGGGGCTGACAACAAGCAGACTCTGCATGGCCCCTGGCTCCTTTTGCTTACTACCTGGTCATAAACAGGGCCCTCCTGCTGATTCACTCACTCTTCCCTGCTGGCATGTCATCCCCAGCCAATGAGAAACTCATGCAAGTCCTTGTTGCTTCTTGCTTCTGCTCACACTCTAGCTCTGGGCAGAAGACCTTCTTCCCCTCCCCTTCCCTTCACCAGGCCAACTCCCTTCACTCTTCACACTCATCTTCCTGGCTGCCATCCCAGAGGTCCTCTCTAGTGCTCTAAAACAGCCCATGCCTATCTCTATACATAGCACTTTATTATAACCATTTCTGCACATGTCTGTATTCCTTACTCCACTGGGGATTTCTCATGGGCAGAAATTAGTGAAACCTTTGCTTATTTTTATTTGGAGAATTTTATTTTATTCTAAGTGCTCAAAATTTGTTGATTTGTACACTGTGTATTTAATTTTGCTTTACCACTTTCTTTGGGCCAAGCATGATGATAATTACCCAATAGATTTTTATAATTAAATCCATCCAGCTAATAAATAAAAAACAGGAGAAGCATCTGTGATGGGAGAGAACAGCGTCTGACCAGTGTTTATATGCAATTCCATGTAATTGTCTCATAAAGGCGGCCTAAATTACAGTCCGTCTGCAACTGAAGGCAGGCTCTGTCTCTGCTAAGAGAGCTGGGATCAGGCGCCATGCTGCACTGCAAACATCAAAGCCCCATTTGGGGAATCCCTGCATGTGCTCTGAAGACTCCTAGAAGCAATCACTGAGGCCTAACAAAAGCACTTAATAATCCAGCAGGTGTAATTTCTAGATGCCTTTTTCATCTCTTCTCTTAGTCCCTACTTAGTAAACTCTAAATTGTTTGGATGTTTGCTTTGGGAGATCGAAGATGCTTCCTTCATTTATCTTCTTCTAACTTCTCTCATGTGGTCTGGAGAAGATCTTCCAAGTCCCTCTTCTTATCTCACCCCCCTTTTCACTCTCTCAAAAATTCAAAACAAGGCAAACCAGCAGTGTGGTCTGAAGTGGAGCCTAAGCAAAGGCCCGGGTAGCTGGGGACCGTTTCAGTCTGTGATTTCAGTAGAAGAGGGCATTTACAGGGGAGAGGATGGGAAGTATCTTCAGAATCTTCAGGGAAAGCCTCCTGTACTCTTTATAAAGGAAAATTGCCCTTGAAAATGGTTAAACCTAAATCGCTATCAGATAATAATAATAATAGCTGTTGTGCATTATCTATAATCCTTGAGGCAACACTACACAACAGGAATTATGGTCATGAGCTACATAGCAACTTTTTGGTCAATGACAGTTGTATATCATAGCCCAGCTGTGTAGTAGGCGATATCATCTAGGTTTGTGTAAGTGTACTCAATGATGTCCCCATAATGATGAAATCACTTAAGGACTTATTTCTTAGAATGTATCCTTGTTGTTAAGTGGAGCATTATTTCCCATTGCATAGATCCAGAAATTGAGGCCCAGAAATATTAAGTAACTTGCCAAAAGTCCAAACCCAGAAAGATATTTGAACCCAAGTCTGTCCCCCAGGCCTTCAAAGTATGTTCTTTTCACTGAGGCTTAATTTTGAGCAAAAGCAGAAACCTGTCGATCAAGGGCTCACAGCGGGAAGAGTCTCAGGACTACTTTCTGGTGAGGGAGAGCACAAGGGCGCTCCAAAGGTAATGTTCACCTAGGTGACACTTTTGCTGAGTGCTGCTCCCAGCTGCCCTCAAAACCATTGCCACCTCTAGCTGAGCTCTGCAGACACACGGAGGTGTTCTCCAGCAGCACCAAGTTCAATGACAGGCCACCGCTGGTCATTGCTGGCCTCAGTTCGCCAACCTGGCATAGTCCTTGGTTATACTTTTGAAGCAGTTATTGGAGGATTCTCTCTATTTTCACCCTAATCCTCGTGGTAATCACAGTCACATCTCTGATTCTCCTCCTCATCCCTGACGGGCATTGAGAGTCAATCT
The DNA here is from genome assembly GCF_000327345.1 of Myotis davidii. Lineage (NCBI taxonomy): Eukaryota > Metazoa > Chordata > Mammalia > Chiroptera > Vespertilionidae > Myotis > Myotis davidii. Next base: position 813,967 of record NW_006292337.1, on the reverse strand, counting down.
GAGACTTGGGCAGCACCTCCCTTATCTGTCTACACAGCACACTGAAACTGGTGTTATAATTCAGTTTCCTGCTCAAAGACACCAAGAAAATAATTTTAGTGGTTAGGAGTTTATACCTGGGTTTAAACCACAGAGCAGCAACCGTTGTATAGCCATAGGCTAACGAGTTCTAACCTTCTCTCGGTCTCACTTTCCTACGCACAAGTTTGCCATGAGGATTGCATTGCATAAAATTTTGGGCACAGAGCATGTGCTTAATAAAACACATGCTATTAATATTCTTATTTGTATTATCTGCATCAACTAATGACGTAAAATCTGATAGCTTTTGTCTATATATGATACCCTCTTCCCCACTACATTAGATGTTGATTCTTGGTTTAAGCCTGAGTGCTATGAGCTTTAATGAGATCCAGATGAGTTAAGTACAGTAAATAGGCAAGTATATTTCTTTGTTCTAAATAATTGTGTCCTGAATTCTATCCTTTTCCTCTGAGTGCACCCTCTCCTTGCAGAGATGTTCACCCTGCTCATCTGTGATTAATTTAAGGGTGGTGCAAGTCCAGTTAAGTAGCCCTCAACACCTTGCTCAGCCATTGAGGCTATGTTGTTTGCGTTAAAAGGATGCCCCCTAGAATAGACAACCAGTCACAGCATGTGCCCCTAAAGGGTCACTCGGTCCCATCCTCATATGTGTGGTGCAGCACGTCAATACCCACTTGTGAACTTCTGGTTAAATGCTTGTAGCCCCAGATCATTCAGCAAGTCAACAACAACACCGGCGAAGTGGAGGCTGAACTCCAGTGTTTCACTGCATTTCTTAGGAGTCTAAAGTAACTTCCATTTTTCTATAAGAAAAAAATCAGTAGAGGAAAATGGGAAATGAGCCTGGCTTTTATAAGTTTGTTCAATCTCCAGTTCAGTGGGAAATCTAATCCAGATTAGACAAACAAATGAGGACAAAGCAGATTGGGGCACATACAGTCCTGCATGGCTATGGTCTGAACCATTCATGTGGCGCTCTGTGGGGGAAGGCTTGTGTGAGCGCCTCCTCTGAACAGGCAAGGAAATGAGTTCTGAGTGGTTCCTGGCCCACCCAAGGGTTCCCAATGAATTTGGGGGACATTCAGAATTAGAATAGACAGCTTCTCACCCTGGGTCAAGAGCCCTGCTCACCAGTGTCTGTCACCTACCGGAACCTGCACAAGTTGTTGCTAGGTCAAATATGAATATTCTTTTAAGTTGTATGTTGTGAGTTCCTCCTAATACAAAAGTACCTAATTTCTTTTATATTTATTTGTCCTTCTTTAAAAAGTATCTTATCTAATAAAGAGGGAATATGCTAATTGATCCTCACAAAGTCAAAGATGGCAGCACCCATGGCCAATAAGGAGGGAATATGCTGATTGACTTCCCCACCATCAACGATGGCAGCGCCCACAGCCACAAGATGGTGGCGTCCAGTCCCCCCACCGGGGCTAGCAGGTGTGCAGCAAGACCGGGCCCGGCCCCTGGTGGGCCCCGTCGCTCTGCGCTCCTGCCTCCAGAGTACCCCAGTCCCTTCAGCCCCCCCCCCCCACCTGC
>NW_006292337.1:786401-812334 GCF_000327345.1 Myotis davidii | reverse complement strand
AGGCTTGTGCTGCTGGCAGTGGCAGCAGCAGAGGTGTGATGGGGGCGTCACCTTCCCCTGATCGCCAGGTCGCCTCCTGCTCCTGAGGGCTCCTGGACTGTGAGAGGGGGCAGGCTGGGCTGAGGGACCCTCCCTCCAGTGCATGAATTTTCATGCACCGGGCCTCTAGTTTTAAATAATGAAACATTACAAACATTCAGAAAAGTACAGAAAATATATTAGACTAATGGATAACTACCATTCAGATTGGACAGTTTGCCTTATTTGCTTTAGATTGCTCTTCTTATTTTTTTGAAATATAATGACATATAACATTGTGGAAGTTTAATGTGCATAATGTGTTGGTTGGATACATTTATATACTGCACTATGATTATCACCCTAACACCTCTATCAAATCACATAACTGCTATTTCTTTTTTGTGGTGAGAACAATGAAGATCTAGTCTCCAAACAACTTTGAAGTTTATAATATTGTTCTGTTGATTATAATCACTGAGCTTTGCATTAGATCATCAGGACTTATCTACTGGTTGCAAGTTTGCACCCTTTGACTAATATCTCATCAATCCCCCATCCTCCAGCCCCTAGTGAGTACCATTCTATTTTCTGTTTCTGAGTACAGCTTTTTCAGATTCCACCTGTAAGTGAGATCATACAGGATTTGTCTTTCTCTGTTCGACTGTCTCATTTATCTGTTCTCCCACTGAAAGACAAGTCACTTTGAAGTTTTCACAATTATAATCAGTCAGGGCCTTTGCTCTTACAGTTTCCTCTGCATGGTGCGCTCACCTCCCAGTTATTCATTCATTCAACGACATTCTCATATTGTCCACTTAATTAGCTCCTTTATTCCTTCAGGGTTTTACTCAATTGTCACTGGGATAGCCAGGTAACATATAGGATGTCCAAATAAATTTGAATTTCAGATAAACAACAAGTAGTAAAAGAATGTCCCAAATATTACATGGAACATGCTTATACTTAGTCACTCATTACCTGAAATTAAATTGGGATCTTGCATTTTTGTTTGTTAAATCTAACAAACCCAAATGTCACTTTGTCAATGAGGCTATCCCTTGTCCATCCTATTAAAGTGTTTAATCCCCTCTCCAACACTTCCTATTCTCTTTCTCTGTTTCATTTTTCTTTATAGCACTAGTCACCCATTTACCTGCCATATGTTTTCCTTATTCATCTTTCTTATTTTCTGTAATCTTCTTCTAGAAAGCAAGCTCCTAGAAGGCAGGATTTTTGTTTGTTTTGTCCCTTGCTGTATAGTAACACCTGAAATAGTATTTAAGACATAGTATGTGCTCAGTAAGTACTTGATGAAGAATGAATACATGAATGAAAAAATGCAAAGATTATCTCCTTAGTACATGCATGAGAATTTTTCTCTAGGATAAACACCTGGAAATGGAATTGCTTGCAGTAGATGTATGTATTTAATAGACGTTGCCCCTTTGCTATTCAAAATGATTAAACTGATTTCTGTTCCCATTAACTTTGTATAAAAGTTCCATCTCCCCACATCCACAGTGTCTTTCTTTCTTTACCTTTGAAAATACAGTAATAATATTAACTATATAGTAAAATATAGTTGAAACCAGCATGAAAACATAAGATGCCCACTAGTAAATTACAACTAGTGAATTCATAATAAAGAATAATTGTTTATCCAAAAAGTGTCAGATGTCATTGGGTGCTCATTTAAATGACTGGTTAAATTATTATGGATGTGCAAACAGTCTTAAGCCATGGTTTCTCTTGTGTAAGAAAACAAACAAAAATTGCATAAACCCATCACTATTGCAGTGACATGGTAAAGGCTATTATACAAATTTTGAAGAAAAGCCACCTGATTATTACTATTTTCAACTAAAAAGGGGCAAGTCTTGGCTCAAGACCATAAAATGAAAACACGCACATAAAATTGCATGGCATGCTGTTTAAGATCAGATTCAAAATTGTCACAAACATGAAATTCATATTAAAAGAGAAAATTTGATGAAGTTCTTTGTTATGGAAATGGTCAATCTCTTTTAGGTCCAAAAGATTAACTCAAGCTATATATATAAAATGCAGTGTGATCAAAGGATGCAACAAAGTGACACATTTAAATATGTCCTTAGTACATTCTTTTTTTAAAAAAAATATGTTCTGTTGATTTCAGAGAGAGGGAGAGGGAGATAGAAACATCAATGATGAGAGAAAATCATCTATAAGCTGGCCAATAAAAGGCAGAAAAAATGACAATGTTTAGAATTTAGCCCTAAAAGATCTCTCATGCTTCTACTTTATCTACCTAGCTGTCATATAAGAAAGGCGGGGCTAGTCTGCTAGAAGACACAAGACCAAATGGATCAAAGCTGAGTCAGGCCCCTAAGAGATAACAGAGCCCAGCCAAGATCAGCAAAGCTACCTGCTAGACTTCCAGCTGACCACAGATGCATGAGGGAGACTGGAAGAACTGCCCTGCTGAGCCCAACCTAAATTGCCAACAAATAAAATCATAACCTGGATAAATACTGGTTGTTTGAAGCCACTGAATTTTGTGAGGATTTGTTACACAGCAATGGTTAACTGATAAACAGACAAACTTGGGTCTTCATCCTAAAGAAAGCAGAGCTGTAAATGTCTTCAGTTTCTTTTCTTTTGCTATATTTGTGCTGATAAAATTGGCGAATATATCTTGATTTGCAAAGAGCTGATAATTTTTTAAACAAAATCTGCAAATGCAACTGGAACCAATAAACAATTGTGTGCACATCTGGGCAGCCCTCTGTGACACGCACACAGGGGCATTACACCACTTCACCCCATGCTTGTACCATCAGCCATGGCAGCATTCACCAAGAACACTGTACTTTTAAACTTCTGGGAGTTTCTTGACAAAAATCAAGTGATTTGAAAATTTGTCTTTGAAAGGAAATTTGTAAGAAAACAACAAGTGCCTCTGAAATTTGACTTTTTAAAAATAGAATTCTCAGCATATCCTTTTTCCTCAGCCAGGAGAAGTTACTGGATGGAGTTTTCAAACTCAGAAATGAATTGTTAGTTTTATTCATGGAAAACAAATGAAAAACAAACAAAAACCCCGACTACAGCTTTTAAAACCCCCCAAAGATAACATTAATAATTAGGAAGAGTAGTTTACAAAGCTTGTTCAAGACTACACTTTCATGATTAATCACTACTAAGCAAAGCTATGAATGTTTTTTCCTACATGTGGGAAGATCACATCTGTAAAAAGGAAGTTCTACGAATTAATGCAGAGAGTTGGAGGGAAACAGTAAGTCTTTTGTAATTTCAAGCTTGTTTCATGTTATGAAAACCAACGTATTGGGGACAAAACAAAAAAGACACCCTCAGTCATCTTACTTCACCTAACAAGTGTTAGACCCCCAAGAATTTAAAAGAGATTGACTAGTGGACCAGAGACCATTTGAGTTTGCCACACACACGAAGATGCATTTTGTGACATTTCTATCTGCAGAAGTCTAAAAATACTCCCTAGACTGGTAGTATCTCAGAGAGTTTCTGGCACAGCATGTAAAGCAGGGAGAGAAATATTGCTCTTTCTACCCACATATTTATGGGCACCCAAGTCCTTAAAATGCTGAGACACCAAAACAGAAAAAACAAACTCTCTCTAAAAAAGCTCATAGACACAGACTGCAGTCTGGTTTTCCTTGGGGATGATGCAAAGTTCTGAGGTTGATTGTGGTGACATTTGCATTACTCTCAAAATACACTAAAAAATCACTGAATTATACACTTTCACAGGTGACTTGCATGGCATGTGAACCATAAGCATCCTCCTTCCATGCGGCCACTGTCCCTAGCCTCTGGTGCACACCTTTGCTCTTCTCTGCCATTAGGGTGCTTGGTGCTGGAGGAATGCTATAATCATAACACAAAGTCAGGAGACACTTAAATAGGGGTCTAGATAAATTCCCTCTATCACAATCCCCATGTTTAATATAATAAATATTTATTGAGATCCTACAAAGGTTCAGACACTATTCTTAGTACGAAGGATACAGTTAATGAACAGAATTACGCCCCCAAAAGTCTCTGTCCTTGAACTCATGAGGCTGACATTCCAGTGAGGGGATCAGACAATAAACAAATCCTATATAATTAAAGCCTAATATGCTAAATGTCCAGTGGTCCGGTCAGCCGTTCAACCAATCAAAGCATAATATGCTAATGATATGCTAAGGCAACTCAACCGCATGCTATGACATGCACTGACGACCAGGAGGCAGACAGTTGACAGTCGCCATGGTGTGCAATGACCACCAGGGGCAGATGCTCCAACCAGTAGGTCAGCTTGCTGCTGGGGTCTGGCTGATGTGGACTGAGCAAAATGGACTGGACATGCCCTGGAGCCCTCCCGCGGTCCCTCCCTGGCTGGCCAACCTCCTGCGTCCTTCCCCAGCCCCAATCATGCACTGGTGGGGTCCCTCGGCCTGGCCTGTGCCCTCTCACAACCTGGGAACCCTTGGGGGATGTCAGAGAGCCGGTTTCAGCCAGATCCCGCAGGGCAGGCCGAGGGACCCCACTGATGCACGAATTTGTGCACTGGGCCTCTAGTAAGTAAAGTACAGAGTGTGTGAGATGAAAATGCAGGTTAGTGAATGAAGCACAGTTGGAGTTGGATGGCACTGGGGAGGTGACAGTAAGCTATATTGTTCCATTAATTCCTAACCTGCACCATATGGATAAAGACTTACATCGTATTTCCTATATTTCAAGAGAATAACACTGGTATCTTTTCCCTCCATACTCAACCAGTTATAAGAATAGCCTGGCAGGTGGGGCGCAGTGGTTGAGCATTGACCTATGAACCAGGAGGGTCCCTATTGGATTCTTTGTCATGGCACATGTCAGGGTAGTAGGCTCCGCCCCCAGTGTGGGATCAATGATTCTTTCTCATCATTAATATTTTTATCTCTCTCTCCCTCTCTCTTCCTCTCTGAAATATAGAAATAAAGAAAATGAACACTTTGTGTTTGAAAAAATTGCTTTGAGGCTTTATACTTGGATATTCTGAGAAGGAAAAAAATCATCTTTGTGGGTTTACTAAAGCTTTGGTTCTCAAGACTTAAATTATTAATGAAATTTAAAATTGTCACCACTGTATAGCAGGGAGGGGTGAGTTGCACTTCCTAATAAAGATACTCCTCACCAAGAAGTGGCTTTAGTTTGATGAATGAGTCAGGGGATGGCCCAGAGGACAAGCATGTGCAGCACCACATGAGGAGGGAGAGCAGCTCTGAGTTGGCTCAGAACTCAAGATTTCTAAGTGCAGGTTGGACAAGGAGTGTTTCACCCCAGATTGTCAGGAGAGTCTTCCATTTTGCCCAATTCTTCTCTCTTGTTTCTTAATAGTCTTCACAGATTTTATTGTAATAAACACACACTATACTCTTATTCCTCCTGGGGAGAAAAGGAACCCCACAACCTGTAAATGTCCATGAAACAGCAACTCTGAACAGGACCCAAACACACCATCACAAGCTTCCCTGGTCTCCTGTTGACAGAAGTGACACAGATAGGCACGCTCTTCACATTGCCAGGCAGAGGAGAGAGGAGAGTGGGTCAGCCCCGGGCATGAGCACTCTGTGTCTGTAAGGTGTTGGCCAAGCTGTTTAATCAGTTTCTGACCCTCAATTTTATCATCAATAACATGGGGATATGGAGACGTCTGAGGGCTGCAAATGAGGAGGCATGTGAGAGTGCAGTGAGCTATAAAGCACTCTCCTCAGAGTGATCACTACTACTTTAGTCCATAGACCTTTTCCAATGGGAGAATTCAACTGACCTTCTTTTGGAAAGGAGATTCCTTATGTAAAATTGCCCAAACACATTTCCATTACTGATTTGTTTTTCTCCTTTTACCTATTTACTAACATAATACATGTTTTATTTTGTCAGTTGTCTGTTTCCCTATATTCGATGATTTCGATGAAAACACGTTTCCACCCATGAAGGTTTTGTTCTCTATTGCATTCCAGAACCTTGAACAGTACACAACATAGGCGAGGCTGATGCAGGCCAAAAGGTATTTCTAGTCTACATAACTCCCATCCTAACACCCAGCTCTAATATCATGAATAAGCAGTCACAAAAACATAGTTTCAGGAACTTGAGTTTCGGAAGTGGGATTTAAGTGGGTTTATTCATTCACTTAACAGGTATTTCTTGAATATTTACCATGAGGAAAGCTCTGGGCTAGGCAATGAATGAAGCAGGGAAGCATGGACCATAAATATCAATCAAAAGTGCTGTAAGACATAACAAAATGGGCTTTGTAGAAAAAAGGTTTCAAATGTGTATTTAAATGGCAGGATCCGCCGAGGCCAGTTTGGCTCGGTGGATGGAGCGTCGGCCTGCGGACTGAAGGGTCCCAGGTTCGATTCCGGTCAGGGGCATGTACCTTGGTTGCAGGCACATCCCCAGTAGGAGATGTGCAGGAGGCAGCTGATCGATGTTTCTCTCTCATCGATGTTTCTGACTCTCTATCTCTCTCCCTTCCTCTCTGTAAAAAATCAATGAAATATATTTTTTTAAAAAAATAAATAAATAAATAAATGGCAGGATCCCTCTAATTCTGAGAAATCATTGTATTTGGTGCCTTTACAGATCATAGAAAGACATTTTGGCCTTTGGTGGCTCCTTTTTAGATGTAAGAGGTTTGTTGTAATTCCCAAAGTGACATCTGGTTGGATGCTGAGGGGAAGATACTGTGCTCTCTGATTTCTTCCTCACTTGCTTCTAAAATAGTAACAATTACTGTAGATATGTGGTTTTAAACAATAGTACTAATGAGTTCAGTTAATGTGAGAAAAGTCCCCTAGCAGGAAAGGTTAAAAAGAAAATCCTTGTTATAACGTGATGACTTGTCTGTGACTCTGTTTATACTACAATTGAGTATCATTTTTCTCAGGAAGTCATTCATTCTTATTGTACTAATCTACACTAATAAAAGAGAAACATGCAAATAGGTGTCACTCCACTATGCCCACCAGCCAATCAGGAAGAGTATGCAAATTAACCCAACAAATATGGCGGTTAATTTGCATATGCAGGTTCGGAGGGAAGACTGAAGACTGAAGATGACTGAAGACTAAAGACGACTGAAGATTGAAGAGGCTTGCCTTCTCTGCTGTGGCCAGAGTGAAGGTCTGGGTCCCGGATGTTGGAGGAAAATTGGTACCGGCAGCCAGGGGAAAGAAGGCCTATTGCATGAATCTCTTTGGGCAATGGGCCTCTAGTGAATTAATAAGTAACTAAACATCTATTTTTCCAATTATGTACTCACTTTATTTCTGAGAAGTAACAGCATGAACAGCTTGAAAGGAAGCATTGAGAGAGAAAGAAAACTTATAAATAGCTCAGAACCTTTAGAAGTTCACGTGTGGCCTGCATATCTCATCACTGAGAGTACAGAAAATGCTTCACAGTGAACCACTGATACCAATAAAACACCAATAAATTTAAAAGTGGCAATTAAGTGGAAGGATGCCTATTTTGAAATCCTAAGTATTTTTTTTCAAACTTTGACAAAAATATATGTATTGAAACTCTGCCCCTGCATGAACATCTGGCTGGGCACAGTAGTGATCATCAAAGAAGCCAAGGAAAACATCGGGAGTTATCCCTCCGCATTCCCAAACTTCCATGAGAAGGAGAGCAGGATTTTGAAAGCAGTCAATCATCTGCACCAACTGAAGAAATCCCTAAAGTGTAAGCAGTCATCGAGCTGCACCCAATCTTTATAAAACCAGGTAGATGAAGGGGAGAGTCAGACATTTCAGCATTCCTCTAGCATTGAGGCATTTTTTGATGAACGCAGACTGGTAGCTACTGACTCAATGCTATCCCTTTCATCCAAAGCTTCTGGCCTGGTTAGGATGCTATTGAAACATTGCCCTTTAACAGAACACCTGGGATGCCTCGCTCACACCCTGCCTGCTCTCCTACTCCTACCCCATTATAGAGAGAATATATTAAACTAATTGAAGCAGAGTGCAGACTTTGGAGATGATTATAGAAATTCTTCCTGGGAGGTAAGAACATGGAATACAATATATTCTTTAGTTGCATCTAAAATTGGGCACATTCATAGAACCTGAATTCTAATACTGTACATGTGTTTTGGGAAACCATACTACCTGAAGAGTGTTCCGCCGACATTGCTAGGAGGTCAGAGGTTAAACACTGGGTTCTCCTAGATGGCACCTTCCTTATTATTCCAAAACCTTTAACACATGCTGTGTTTGTTTGGCCCTGGGAACCAACTATTCTATTCAATACTTTGCTTTCTTTTTTATATTTTAATTCTCCTGCAGCTCTTAGAATGGGACCAGTTATGTACAGGTGCTTCAATAGCAGAGTAGGAGCAAGCATCCTATCTAATAAAGAGGGGATATGCTAACTAACTGCCACGCCCTCAAAGATGGCGGTGCCCAGTCACAAGATGGCAGCACCCAATCCCCCCAGCCCTGCTGGGGCAGCAGGCATGCCTGCCTCTGGAGTCCCCCAGTCCCCTCAGGGTCCCAGCAGCCCAGGGCTTCCCGAGGCTCAGGCAACCAGGGCTGGCAGAGGCTTGTGCTTGTGTTGCCGGCAGTGGCAGCAGCAGAGGTGTGATGGAGGTGTTGCCTTCCCCTGATCACCAGGTTGCCTCCTGCTCCTGAGGTCTCCCGGACTGTGAGAGGGGGCAGGCCGGGCTGAGGGACCGCCTCTAGTTTAATCAATAAGTAAAATCAAGTGCCAAACCAAGCACTTTACCTCTCTTCATTAACTTCATCCTGTAACATCCCAATTTTACAGAAAAAAGAACAGTCACAGAGTTAGTTAGTGGTAGAAGTGAAGTTTAAACTTACTGTGGCTTTAGTGCCCTTACATTGTTCTGTATTGTTTCTTTGCTTCCTTATATATTAAGCATTTAGATATTTTGTGTGGTCACAGCTATAGACTGAATTGTGTTCCTCCAAACTTCCTTTGTTGAAACCCTAATCTTTGATGTGATTAGGAGATAGGGGCATTTGGAAGGTGATTGGGTTAAATGAGGTAATGAGGATGGGTCCCCAGGATGGGATTAGTGCCCTTATAAGAAGAGATTCCTCTCTGCCATGTGAGGACACAGAGGGAAGGTGGCCATCTGCAAGGCATAAAGAGAGCTCCCACCACGATCCAACCTGCCAGCACCTTAGTCTCAGACTTCCCAAACTCCAGAACTGTGAGAAATAAATGTCTGTTGTTTTATACACCCAGTCTTGTATTTGTTATAGAGTCCAAGTTCACTAAGACAGTGACAATTCATCCATCTATCTGTCCATCCCTGATATTGGTGCTATACAGTGAAGAATTAAAAGCTAAAGTGCTCTGAAAGTAAGCAGGTGGTCAGTGGTCTTCAGGAACAATGTCCATACATGTATCATAATAAAGATGAAAGAATTCTACAGAGTCAGAAAATGTGTTTGACTTCTTTATTTTATAGAAAAAAGTGGAACCCAGGGAGGGTAAAGTGACTTATACTATACAGAAGTCAGTATAAGGAGTAGACTGATGGCTATTTATTTTGTAGGATTAGAAAAGAGTGCTTTCTATCTCTAAGGTAAGTGGACTGTGTTCTAAAAATGAAAAGCTCTCATTCTCCTCAAAGTTTGACTTAAAGTAGAAAGTAAAATTTCTCTCTTATTTTTCCAATGACACAATCACACTGCTTCTGACTTGAAAAGGCAAAATATGAGATACAATTAGAATCAGATGGTCCAGTTAAAAATCATGTAGAAACCAACAAGTTCAGTCCTTTGTGACTTTTCTCTCTCTCTCTCTAGGACACAGTTGTAGAATTGAATCATTACAATGAGCCATGTGACAGGAATGTTGACTATTTCTGCCATGCCTGTTTATGACTTCTTCAGACTCCAGTAATTGTCAGTTATAAATGGGCTGCATTCAAACAGTAGGACTAGATTACTACTCAGTATTATAACCAACTATGAGTAGTTCATTCTTTGGTTAAGTTGTGCTTGTACAAGGTGAGGAAATGGAATGGGAAAAATGCATTCCATCCACAATGATAAGCTGGAGTAATCACGTATTTTCATGAAAGAAATAAGGAATGCACCCGTTGGGCACAAAATAAATAATGCCCTGGAGGCCTATGTGAGTGAGGCTTTCCAGGGTGCAATTTTATAAAAAATAGACATCTGTTTGCCTTTTAGGAGCTTCCATACATGTTTCCTTGAAGTGATATTTAACTAAATCAGGACTTCCCTTTCATGTTAGGGGATTTTACAGGGCACATGTTCAGGTGTTAGCAAACCCCAAGGCCAAGTTAAAATGTCAAAGAAGGCAATGCACCAGCCGAGACAGGTGTTCCTGGGCATGGGCTCTTCTGCTTCCAAAGTTCAGGTATCACAACCTTAGACTTAGGCTCTGCCTAAATCTATTTCTGGTAAAATATAAGACTGTGTTGTTTCTGCTCACACAGGCATATACCCGCACACATATGGAAATCCAAACCAGGCGTCTTAACACAACATCATGTGTTCCTCATAGTGCTTTTCATCTGATCAGCAAATGGCCCTACTTGCTTAGATCTTAAGACTTCATCAACTTACTATATTTTTTAAAGTAGTTATATCCCATGCATGCCTCATACTAAGTTCAAGGTCTGCTAAATACCAGACTTTTTAAAACCTAAACTATTGGAAAGGTGGGCCTTATCTAACTTATGCACAAGCAATTGAATTTTAATATACTTCATCATATTGGTGCAAATCAGTCCTAACAGATCGCTAGCTAATTCACTGACTCAAGTAAATTTTATTAAATCTCTACTGTGTGCCAGTCTGGGGAATGGGGAGGTGAGTAAGCTACCTTCCTATTTTTAAGTGGGATGCAGTGTTGAGGGGGGAGAAATGAATAAACCCACAAGTTCTAGAGCAACATGATGCGGGAAGTGTATGCCAACATTAAGGGAGCATTTCTGGGGAGTGTCTAATCATGGGGAAGCAGTGGGGTATAGCAAGGGAGGGGGCACAGAAGGCTTCCTAGGGGAGGCTGCTATTTAGCTGGGTTTTAAAAGTAAAGAATCTTTTTAGATCTTGGCTCTGTTATTTTTCCTGTTTTGTATTATTTGCAAGTCTTAAGAACGTACTTCCTACAATGGCCAGCCAAGGGATGATGAAAACCAACTTGAGCTATTGAGTTTGGCCTCTGATAGTATATGGCCCAGGCAGCTGTCAGAGAAAGCCTTTAAACCCATAAGCAAGATCACATTATGCCTCAGCTAAGATTTCTTCAAGGCACCATATCTAATTAGGAGTAATGTGCAAATTGCATATACCAGTCCCTCACCCCCGCAAACAACATTATGTGAAATACCTTCTCCCTATCCAACTCATCCCCTCCCACTTTCTTTTTTCCTCCCTCCTTTTATTCCAGTCACTGGACAAGCCATGCTCCCACCTCTAGGCCATCGTATTTGTCATTCCCTTGGCCTGAAACTCTCTTCCCTCAGATACAGTCTCTTAATTCATATAGGACTTCTCTCAAAGGGAAGCTTTCCCTGATCACCCAACCTAAACAACTGCCCCCTGCTATCATTCTCTGTCCTGACTGCTTTATTTTCTTTACGGCATTGCCTATCATCTGACACAGTATAGATTTGTTTATTTTCTGTCTCCCCGGTCCTTTCAAAATGGAACTTCCATGAGAGTGGGCATGCTCATTCTCTGCTCTATTCTCCAGTGTTTAGAGGAGTATCTGGCATATAATGGGTTCTCAACAGCCATTTGTTGAAGGAATGCCTTAATACAGAATGTAATTTGAGTGTTTCTTTATGTAATACTAGAGGTCCGATACACGAAATTCATGCAAGAGTAGGCCTTCCTCCCCCAGCTGCTAGCACCGGCTTCCCTCTGGCACCTGGGACCCGGGCAGCCCTGGCTTCATCCAGAAGGTCATCTAGAAGGACATCTGGCCTAATTAACATATTACACTTTTATTATATAGATAGGCATTGTACACAATGGGAAGACTCTGAGGTTACTTGGAGAGGTCGTGGGGGATGGTTGGGACTGATTTCACCATTGGTCAGGATTCAGACTCAATCACTGCCCCAATGATAAAGCTTAAACTTGACCACTGGGCAAGGGAGATAGAGAAAAATAGACATAATGTGAAGAATTTCCTCTAATCACAATTTTTACAGTCAACCACAAGCTGACTTTATGTTTATTTTTGTGTACAAATGTTCAACCTCACTGATTTGATCATTTCCCACTCTCCACTTTTGTTTATTCAGACCATTTTTCTAGGAAAGTTAATTTGTGCCAGAGGAAAAACGCCAAAGCTCTTTAATTTTAGCTTCTCCCTTTACTAAAATCAACTTTCAGTATAACACTATGAAATGTTCCATTGCAGTGGAAATTATTATTTTTCTTTTCTTTTTTTTTAGTATAAAGTTTCCTTTTATATAAATAATTTCATGTTACCAATCAGTAAATTTATTTGATTGATCAAATAAGTGCATGGGAAATAATGGTTGCTCACAGAAATCAACTTTGTGTTTCCTCCCTGTAGGTGTCTGGTTCAAAGAAGACATTCTCGGCTACAGATATTTGAAAATCACAGTGAAGGAATATATTCAGTTTTGACCCGTGCCTGCTTTTGCACATTAGCTAAGAGTTATGCAAAGAAATAGAGGAGACAGGGGGGCTATATACTGGGAAACATTTCTCAACCTGCCCTGGCAAATGGTGAACACAGATCCCCAGAGAATCAGTGAAACGCTTCTTGTTGGGGTCATTTGCAGCCAGACTGGTCCTGACACTTGGGATTTTCACTGTAGAGTATAATCCTGTCTGGATCCCCTCAAGGCATAGGGGAGAGGAGGCGAAGATGATGTAATAGGCTATTCCCTTTTGTAATGGGTATTGATTAATGCCAAGGCAATAACCAAAGCAATTCCAGTCCATAGAAAAAAAGCAACACAACAGTAGTGCCAATGATCAGCCAGCAATTTTCAAGTCAAAGCTAATGATTAAAAGCTGGGACATTTATTTTTAAGCTTCTTAATGCCACCTCCCCCAGACACTGGCATAAAGCACAATATTTCCTTTGTGACCCACCAATTGTGATCCACTGTAGCAGTAAAGAGGAGTTTGTCTCACTCTGAGCTCCCCAAGCTTGGCTACCTTCACGTCTTCACGTGTCTTCTTCTACTTAGGCAATTTCCTTACACAGACAAATAAGAGCAACATGCTCGAGGTGAGAATGGACAAGGATGCATAGAATGAAGGGATGCAGAGGCACCACTGAGCACCAGATGCTTTTAGAACAGCCACCACAGGGTCACTTTGGGAGGCGATGTCCATCTTTATTCTTACTTATAGAATCCCCCACCTTTGCAAAGAAGATGCATGGTTAAGTTCTTCCAAGTCAAGAGTTCAATGTAAATCTCTACTTACAATTTCTGTTTACAATGAAGCCCAAATACCATTGTTCTCTCCCCCAGCACACAAAACCATCCATTCAGAAAGACTGATTCCATGCCATTGGAAATGTTTCCTAGAACCTAGATGTCTTAGTCTGTTTGTGCTGCTATAATAAAATACCAAAAGCTGGGCAGCTTATAAACAATAGAAATTTATTTCTCAAAGTCCTGAAGGCTGGAAGTCTATGACCAGGGTGCCAGCGTGGTTGGGTTCTGGTGAGGACCCTTTTCCAGGTTGCAGGTGGCTGACTTCTTCCTGTGTCCTCACAAGGTAGAGGGGTCAGGGAACCCTCGGGGGCCTCTTTTATAAAGGCACTAATCCCATTCAGGAGGGCTCAACCCTCTTGACCTACGCACCTGCCAAAGGCCACAGCTCACTTCGGGCATTAGGTTTCAACATATGAATTTTGTGAGGAAACAAACGTTCTTACCAAGACTGTAGACTTACCCTAATTTCATGTATGAATTTCTTTGCAAAGATTAATTTTCAGAGTTTTCTGAATCATATATTGATATCTGATTTTTATCACGCTACTCAAGAAGTAAAAATGTTCAATTTCAATTGGGTTTAGTTGGTTTCTTCCTTTTACCTGGACACAGATTATCAAGATAATTTTTAAATAGCCAAGAAATATCCTCTCCAGGAAGAAAGGATCAGGAAAAGAGTCAAGTTATTTCCATGAAGCTATCTTCTTTTAAAAGGAAGGCCAACATGATCATGAATGCGAAGATCTTATACATTCCATCCATGTGTAGAGATTATCAGCACAGAAGGGAAGACTGGTGTTTCATAGCAACATAGGGAAAGCGAACATAATTAGATCTCTAAATTCTAAGGTAGTTGGCAGTGTTGGATGTTCAAGATATTTAAGTTTTTTTGGAACATGTAAGTTAAGCTGGTGATCATAAGAAATAAAATTGATTTTTTCCTAGTATCATTTTTAGAGTTCATTTTCAGAATTCCAGTGAGTTGTATTTAGGATTTATAATTATAGCCTAAGGATCTATTTTAAAAAGTAGAAATTCAACCAGAGTAAAAGAAAAAGACCTGCACTGTGAATTGTAATCATGAAGATCAAACTATCCGCACAACTATTTGTATTGGCATTTATTATCTTAGGCTGATCCAGGTGCACTTTTTTTTTATACCTGTGGAATTAAAAAATACAGACTCGTTCTAGAATACTAGCCATTGTTTTTATTTTATTTTTATATTAAAGACTCCATTTCATTTCTTTTTACATTCAGTGATAAACGGAGATTATATATTATCCTTGATAGTCTGTTTCGTGATTTCTCACAGCGCTCTGTGGAGTGTGGCTGGGCAAGGGATGGGGATCTGCCAGGAATTCCTCCCCACCCCATTCAAGCCACCTCAGCACTCCAAAGGCCCAGTGGCTGTAAGTCATGGAGGACTTTCTCCGTCTCCCTTTCCTTATCCTTCCACCTTTACATATGTGACAGAACAATGGGAAACAGGATGTCTAGTTAAAATAAAATTACATGGAACTTTTAATTTAGAAGGACCTCCAGTTTCCTCCAAACGTGATTTAGCATTTGGTGGTATATTAGAACTTGCCCCGCCCCGCCCAAACCCACAAAAAGAAATTGGTCCCAAAGTAACTGGACATGGTTGGGATCCTTGTCTTCCTGTGCCAAGCCATGTTGTTATTCTCACGTGTTATTTCCTTCTTATTTGTAGAAGTGTTTGGCTGCACACAAGCTACAAGTTATTTGTGGGATAGCAGCCAGCAGCAATTTTTTTATTTTTAAATCAAATTACCACTTGACATACAAAATGTAAATTTTCCGTGACCATAGAGTAACTGTGACAGCCCCATGTTTCACAATCTGTCCTGTCCTTTCTCTTTCCATGTGGAATGGCTGGCAGACGGTCTGGAGGACTTCCTGTGGGGCCCTCCAGGTGAGCTCTCACTACAGACTACCCTGAGCTGCAGCAGAGGTGGCCTTCCTAGACATCCCCCAGGAAAGCTGGCCTGGAAACGCAGCCCTCTGGCCTCCATTGGCCCTTGTCTAGGTCACCAGTAAGGCTCCACAGGAGTGATGCACCTTGATCAGTGGTTCTCCACCTTCTGGCCCTTTAAGTAGAGTTCCTCATGTTGTGACCCAACCATAAAATTATTTTCGTTACTACTTCATAACTGTGATGTTGCTACTGTTATGAATTGTAATATCTGATATGCAGGATGGTCTTAGGCGACCCATGTAAAAGGGTTATTAGACCGCCAAAGGGGTCGAGACCCACAGGTTGAGAACCACTGACCTTGATGGTGTTCAGTGGTAAAGTTTGGAGAGAAGTGTTATCACTTTGAGGTGAAAAGCAGTTTATGAAGATGAGAACTTAATGATGGAAGGAGAACACAGAACAATTGGAGTAACAGCTGGTGCTTAGCCTAGTTTTGTCACCTGAATTAAAAGGGGGGAGGGGAACAGAGCTCCCCAAAGCTGGAGGCCTAGTTTCTGATATTGGCTGTAAGGTACTCCAAGTGTGAGCTTACACCAACTTTTATAACCTTTGGTTTTTAAATTCTCAGCAGGGAAATGGCAGCAAGACAGAGTGGCAAAGAGGCAGGGTCTGGGGGCAGCCTCTGTGGGTTTGAGTCTTGGCCCTGCTACTTACTAGCTCTATGATGAGGCAAAATTAAGTTAAATCTTCTGTGCCTCAGTTTCCTCATCTATTAAATAGGGACAACATCTGCCTCATAAAGTTCTTGTGGGAATTAAATAAGATATTTCATGAAAGCCACACAAGCCAGGGCCCTGTCTATAATAAGCATGTAATAAATATTAGTTAAAATTATAATAATTATTACTATTCCATGTCAGGACATAGAGAAAGAATTAATAATTTTCTCCAAAAGATACTTTGAATTTCCAGAAAAAAGAGATAGGCAATGATAATGCAGCATTTCCTTAGTGAGGAGACAGAGATGACTTTATGAATGCATGAAATTAGGTGTTTGTGGAGCGCTTGCAGCTACATTCCAACGGGCCAGGTCAGGTGTTCAGGGGGCTGGATCCGATGCCGCCTCCCTTAGCGTCGCAGCCTGCTTTCATCAGAGACATGCTCTGCATGTGGGGGCTTGTGTGGCTCTGGTTGAGATCTACAATCAAGAGCTGACGAGTGACAGGAGTATAGCTTCCTGCCACTGTCTGGCTTCCCCGTTAAGTGTTTGATAATGCTGGTCTCTGCTGGATAAGCCGCAGGGATTACTTGCCCTGTGAGAGTCTTCCTAGGACTCAGAAAGGAAGCCCTCAGCGCCACAGCCAGTCATGCTGCAGAGGCAGTTAGGGCGGCCTGCTAGTGTGAGCGCACTTTGTTCCTAGGGTATAGATGACTCTCTCTGATCTGTAAAATCCAATCACGAGCCAAGAGCATCACTGCTAGCCACTCCCCAAAGCACTGGGGGAAAGAGACAGGTAAAGGGTCTCAGCTTTAGGGGAGAATCTTGTTTGAACCATAGAACACTTGCTTGGGGACATCACAGTGTGGAGTTAAGAATAACGGTAAATGGGCCTTTAATTACCATAGAATCCCTGAGCTGGGGCCCTTTACCTAGAATCTAGGTCCTAGATCAGTGATGGCGAACCTATGACACACATGTCAGAGGTGACACATGAACTCATTTTTTTGGTTGATTTTTCTTTGTTAAATGGCATTTAAATATATAAAATGAATATCAAAAATATAAGTCTTTGTTTTACTATGGTTGCAAATATCAAAAAATTTCTATATGTGGCATGGCACCAGAGTTAAGTTAGGGCTTTTCAAAATGCTGACAGGCCGAGCTCAAAAGGTTCGCCATCACTGTCCTAGATCATCCCAGTCCTGGGGAGCATCCTAAAACATTAACTTTGGACATGAGGGAGCCTGTAGAGGTAAGAGGGGAGAAGAGGTTCAAGATAATCCAGTGCATCAGCTCGTTGCCAGGAAGAGCTCTGAGTCCAGAGAGACAAGTGAGCTGCTCAAGCCCCACAGCAGGACTAGAGCCCACGTCCCTGACCTCTCACACTTGGCCTTTTGTAAAACTCCACATTTCCTTAGCACAGGGACCACTCCGATCACCTGGGAGCCGCACCCCAGGACTGACCAAATCCACGCTCCCGCCCCACATGTGGTTGCACTGCTGAGGACCCTTCACAGTGATGCTGGGTACTGATCACTTCCTCTGGACCCCCCACCACTGCGCTCCGAGTCCATCGCACCATCCAGTCAGCAGACAGAGCCTTTCCAGACCCCAGTGCTGGCTGAACGCTTTTCCCTGTGCGTCTAAAACCCACTGTGCACCCCATCACCAAGCGACTCACAATGGGGTGTACATGCCTGTTCTAGAGAAAGAAATAAAGCAGTTAATCAGGAGCATAAAGATCCAGAATTAAGAAACAATAAGGCAAACCCTTGTATACTGTTGGTGGGGATTGTAAATTGGTGCAGCCACTTTGGAAATCAGTATGGAAGTTTCTCAAAAAGTTAAAAATAGAACTACTATGTGACCAAACAATTCCATTTCTGGGTATTTATCCAAAGAAAGTGAAAACACTAATTAAAAAATACATGCGCACTCCTATATTTATTGCAGCATTATATACAATAGCTAAGCTATGGAAACAACCTATGTGTCTATCAATGGATGAATGGGTAAAAAAACTGTCTCACACACACACACACACACACACACACAGGAATATTATTCAGCCATGAAAAGAATAAAATATTGCCACCTGAGACAGCATGAATGGACCTTGAGGATATTATGCTAAGTGAAATAAGTCAGCCAGAGAAAGACAAATACTGTATGAATTCACTTATATGTGGAACCTTTAAATAAATAAATAACCAAACACATACTTACAGAGAACAGATTGGTGGTTGCCAGAGGCAGGGTTAGCGGTTGGGAGAAAGGGATAAAGGGGGTCAAAAGCTACAAACTTCTAACTATAAATAAATAAGCCACGGGGATATAATTCACAGCATGGTGACTGTAGCTAATAACACTGTATTGCAGTGATTTTCAACCTTTTCCATCTCATGACACACAAACTAATTACTAAAATTCTGTGGCCCACCAAAAACTATAATTTTTGTTGATCTGACAAAAATAGGTATAATTTTGATTCTTTCACCCTGGATGGCAATAGTAATGTTGGCTGTTGTCATTTTGTTATTTGACAATCTAAGGGGGAAGAGGTCAGTGCTCCTGCCTAAATAGTCAGGTATTGCACGATTTAAAAATTTTTATGGCACCAGTGTGCCACAGTACACAGATTGAAAATCACTGCTGTATTGCATATTTGAAAGCTGTATGAGAGTAGGTCTTAAAAGTCTCATCACAAGAAAAATGTATACCTGTGTGTGGTAATCGGTGTTAACTAGACTTATTGTGGTGACTATTTCACTATTATATGCAAATATCAAATCACTATGCTGTACACCTGAAACTAATATAATGTTATATGTCAATTATATCTCAATAATAAGAAATGGAAACAATTAGGCAAATGGCTTTGTTTCCTCCAAAGAATTGTAACGAAGTAGTTCCTAACCCAAAATATATTGTCCCCTAGAAAGCCCTTTTTGTCTAGCCCCCACGCCCCACTAACTCTAAGTCTGCAAAAGCAGCACCGGCCCTTGTCCTTTGCTCTTGGTGTCTCTTCCTAGCACAGGAAGCTGCTCAACAAATGTTGTTTAATAACAGTTGAATGAATGTATTAATTTTAACTGATTAAGAATCGACATTATCCTCCCTGTATCTTTTTGTTTTCTTCAAGTTAAATATCTTCACCTTTCTCCTAAGATATGGCTTCCAGAATTTTCATCAACTAAAAACCTCTTTGGGCCGACTACAGGTTCTCAAACTTCTGGTTAGTTGGGACCCTGCAGAGGCTGCAGCTCACCCAGCTGGAGCAGGTTGGCCAGCCGGCTGCCTTCCTCCCACAAGCTGGTCCCCATGTTTCTACGAATGAGGCTTCAGATTGGGTTACCTCCCTTAACCTCTGGGCACCACTCTTGGCTCGTGTTGAACTTAGACTCATCCCAGACCACCATCGATTTCTAGGAGGACTACTTTCAAGGAACTTAACAGTCTTTGGAAGAAATGAAGAACACTGCATAAAATAATAGGGGATGACACATTGTAATAGACAGGGTGCGAATACTCAAACAAGTAATTGATCTGATTCACTGTAATTAAGAAATTATTTCTGACTACATTTAGAAGAGTGAAGGATTTCTAAATTATATACACAGTAGAAGTCACACACTAAATTAGGAGGCACCCATAGGGAACCAGACATGTTTTAAACACAGAGTTATCTACATTGAAAATTTCCTTCTTGGTTTTTCAATGTAAGCAGAAGTTTCATGTTTTTTGTTGATATTTTGGGTTATCATAGTCAATGTGTGTTCCTTATGCCCTGTATCTAGTTCCCTGGGGATCCCCCAGGCACAGAAAGAAAGGACCTGTCATTTCCAAAGATTTGGGCATCAGATGAACTGGCCAAAGAGGGATGGACGGGTGGAGCAGACAAGGAGGGGAAGCTCATTTTACTATCAGCGAAGCCCAACCCTGGGAGTAACAGCACATATACTAGTAAATATACCACCAGTGTAGCTGCTGGGAAACAGTCTCCGTGGCAGCTCCATAGTTATTATGAAGAAGGTAGCAACAGCCAGAAGCATCCAAGGTTGTAAAAAAAACTTTAAAGCTGTTATGAATGAAGGTCCAGAAGACATGATTAAAAAAAAAAGTGCTACAGGATTTGCCAAGCACCTGTAGGTGGGGTTAATTAAATATTCAAACTTTGGAAGGAAATATATGAGTTATATTTCTAAACAAACATTGATGATGACAGATTGAGGATGGTAAGAAATGTGGGCAGGAACTTAGAAGAGGGATAGAAAGAGCAGAGTTTGGGGGACATATTTATCTTATTTTTTTATTATATCTGAGTAAAATGACAGCTAGATCAAGGGACAGATTCTAGAAAGGTATAGGCAATCTAGCTTCTAATTGTGCTAGCCAGCCAGAGAAAATTATTCATCACAGGAGGATATTAGCTTGGAGAAAAGTCTGAATTCTTTTCCTCACTAAATAGCTAGAGATCCACTTTATTCATTTAGTTCCTGGATAGAAAGTCTAATTTTATAGCTGGAAAAATAGGATTATAAAAGTATCTTTGTGCCCTAGCCAGTTTGGCTCAATTGAACCACAGACTGAAGAGTCCTAGGTTCGGTTCCAGTCAAGGAGACGGACCTCGGTTGTAGGCTCAATCCCTGGCCTGGCCGCATATTGGAGGCAACCAATTGATGTGTCTCTCTCACATCAATGTTTCTCACTCTGTTTCTCCCCCTCCCTTCCACTCTCTCTAAAAATCAATGGAAAAATATCCTCAAGTGACGATTAATAAAAAAAAAGGAAGGCAAAGAAGAAAGAAGAAGAAGGAGAAGGAAAACGAGGAGGAGGAGGAGGAGGAGGAGGAGGAGGGGGAGAAGAAGAAGAAGAAGAAAGAGAGAAGAGAAGAGAAGAGAAGAGAAGAGAAGAGAAGAGAAGAGAAGAGAAGAGAAGAGAAGAAAAACGTGCCCTTGCTTTTAAAAATGGGAGAAGTCGCTGTCTTTTAATGTTCATTGACCAAAGAACAGAGGGAAACACACTCTGCCAGGTAATCCCACTTGCATCTCTGCTGGTAAATACAGAAGCTTCTTCAGAGTATATGCATTTTACTACACATTTGCTGAAATAGAACAGCCAGTCCCTTTGCAATCCCTTGCAGAACATTTTTACATGTATAGCACTAGATAAGAATGCTAAGGAGGTTTTCTTCCATTTAAACTAAAAGTAGACCACATAACTACCTTGCAAAAAACCTGGTATCAGATTATGAAGAGAACAGTGTAAATTCAAGACTGAAACAGCAGCCCTCATTCTAGAAGTTGAGGGATGATATTCCAGAAAGCCCCAGGATATTCCGCAAGCACTGTGTTCAGTGAAAGTATTTTTATATCCAGTGTGTCATATTTTCCAGAGAATGGGCAAAAATAAGTTGGTCGTCTCTGATATTTATTTTTCAGCGGTGAAGGAAAGCAAAGACCAGTTAGTAGAGAAAAACTCCCTTCCCTGAGCGCCCCCTACCTGCCAGTTGGTATGTCACTCTCTTGCCACTTAACACCCCAATGCATTCATTCATTCTCAAACTTGTCATGCCACTTTGGTTACTGCATCCTCCTTCTTACACACAGGAAACTGAGGCTCAGAAAGGTACATTCCTTAAAGAAATGTATCTTTTGAGTGGAAAACTGTAAGTCGAGCCAAATTCTATCCACCTCTAGAGTCCATGGGCTTTCCATGCTTTTTGGTCAACAGCAGAAGGCATATATGATGGTGGTCTCCTAAGATTATAATGAAGCTAAAAATTCCTATTGCCTAATGTCATAGCACAATGCATTACCCACGTGTCTGGGGTCATGGTGGCATGAACAAACGTATTGTGAAAGCATAGCACATACGACTACCTACAGTGCATGCACTTGATAATGATAAAGACACCTATGTTACTTGTTTATGTACTACTAGAGGCCCAGAGCACAAAATTGGTGCACTCGGGTGGGCAGGGTACCTCAGCCCGGCCTGCACCCATTCGCAGTCTGGGAGCCCTTGGGGGATGTCTGACTGATGGCTCAGGCCATCAGTCAGATATCCTTAGCCCTGCAGCGGAGGCGGGAGAGGCTCCCCCCACTGCTGCTGTGCTTGCCAGCCGTGAGCCCAACTCAGGTCATCTGGCTGAGTGGTGCTCCCTCTCTGGGAGCACACTGACCATCAGGGGGCAGCTCCTGCATTGAGCATCTGCCCCCTAATGGTCAGTGCATGCCATAGTAACCGGTTGTTCTGCTTGTCAATTTGCATATTAGCTTTTAATTATATATGATACTCCTTCTTTATCATTGTTTTAGAGTGTACTCCCTCTATATGTAAAAAATTTGCTGTAAAATAGTGTGTTATGTCAGCAGCAGCCTCATGCATCTCGTGTCTACTGTGTCTCTTGGTTGCATCATTTTCTCTTGTGCTTGATTTAATTTCATGCTCTTTTGTACAATCACATGTTGCACAGGCTTGTAGCCTGGGAGCAATAGGCTACAGTATCAAGCAGCCTGGGTGTGTAGTAGGCTTTATCATCTAGGTTTGTGTAAGTGCATTCCATCGTATTAGCACAATGATGAAATCGCCCTAACGTCACATTTCTCAGAAAATATCCCTGTAATTAAGTGGCACATGACTGTAACTGTAAGATCGATGTGTCCATCCAGGGGAGCTTCATGGAGAGACCAGCACATGAGCTTAGAGAAATGTCAATAGCTTCAGCTGGACTCCTTGTTTTAAGGAGGACAGTAGTCATCATTTAAATCACCAACGTGTGGTGGAGTGGCAAGAATGATGGAGCTAGAGTCTGAGCCCCCAACTGGGTTCCTTGGCCCAGTCACCTGTGCACGTTGAGCAGACTGAGAATGGTTTTCATTGTAAATGAGGAGTGAAGCAAGGATGTTTGGGTTTCTTTGAATCTCAAAGATCTCTAGGGTCTATGTTCCACTTTGATTAAAAAAAAAAAAGCTTTCTCATGTTGTCACACTTTCACCACTTATGCAGCAAACTCATGTGTTAACGGAGCTTTTTCCTTTAAGTAAACGGTTTTGACATTTCTTGGTGCTGCACCTGACCCACTTAATAAATGCTGCCCATGACTAGACAGGCACCAATAGCAGTTTTGGTGGACTGGCCACAGGAGCCTTCAGCTCTTCGTGAAGTAGAAAAACTCCTGACAGCACATCCAGGGTTGATACAGTCCTCTCGGTGACATTTTTGCAAACTTTTTGATGAGCAACCTTCTCTGCCCCTGGAAAGCATCAAGTGCTTGCTATCCCCAGCAACTGCATGTCTTTGGAGGGAGAAAAGAACCTCACTCACTTTTTTGTTTGTTTATTTGGGGGGGGGTTAAATATATATTTTTACTGATTTCAGAGAGGAAGGAAGAGGGAGAGAGAGGAACATCAATGATGAGAGATAACCATTGATCAGCTGCCTCCTGCACGCCCCCTACTAGGGATCGAGCCTGCAACTCGGGCATGTGCCCTTGACCAGAATCAAACCCAGGACGGTTCAGTCCACAGGCTGATGCTCTAACCACAGAGAAAACCAGGTAGGGCCTCACTCATTTTGATAGCAGCAAACCTCGAGGATTTGTGGGGAAGCTCCTTCTCTCTGGACTCAAAGGTGCTTCCACAAGAGCTGAAATAGCTGACCCCAGCGAGAATGGACTTAATGAAGCAGAAAGGGACACGGGAAAACCGCGGTTAGCAGGTAAACAAAACAACTTAAGGTTCACTCCATAAATAATGAAATCCCTAATTGCAACCCCTCCCCAGCACCCCAGAGTCAAGCCTTTCAATGCCCTCCTTATATTTAGGGTGCTGTTCCTTTGAATGTGGTCATGGATAAGGAACAGTGTCTTTTAGGTTAGATCTGCTTCAAATTGAGGAACAAATTGTCAGTTCTTCTACGCTCATGCTGCTTCTTGGTTAAATGTGGTAGTGATATTCATTAGCCTTTGTGAGACAGTACACCAAGGCCCTTTGGACATTGGTGCTCATAAATTAATATTTATGATGAAGATTAATAAAACTGAAATGAAAAAAGAACTTAAAATTAAAATTTAAAAGGCTCTTCAATCAGTAAATCCATTTGCAGTGAGAAGGGTGGAAGAATAGTTAATACTATGCGTGTTCTGAAACATTTATCAGTAGGCAAATCTCTTAATTGTAACCATTATATTATGCTATGAATGATCCACTAATCTCTCAATTTCATTCTCCACTGTTTCTCATATAAGCATATTCTGTTTCCTCCTGCCTCTGGATGCCTAGTTCTTTCAAATACCTCTTGTGAAATAATTTATTTTTCTTTGTATTCCTGTATACTTACATGCCTTTCTATATAACCTTTTTGTTAAAAATAAAAAACAAACAAAAAGTTTGAAAAAGGACTTTAAAGAAATTTTATTTTTTTATGTGTGCTTACCTAAACCTCCTACTACAGATAATCTTCTAATCTAACTTTTAAAGGCCTTCAAAAAATGGCACTGAATATACATCATTACTAACCACTTTAATATTAAAAAAGTTTTTCTTGTGCTCAGAAATCACTCCTTTTATGGTTTCAAGGTGCTGATTTTTGCTCCATTCTTAAACAGTCTCAATAGGTCATAACAACATATATTTACACAGCACAAATTCAGTTTAATTCTTGGCAAAGCTTCGTACTGGGCACAGAGAGGTTAACAAAGTGGTTTGAAACAGGGGTTGACTTTGCTTTCCCACCCAGAGGACATTTGGCAACACCTGGAGACATTTTTAAAATACTGTATGTTTTTATTAATTTGAGAGAGAGAGAGGAAGGGAGAGGGGGAGAGAAAAACATCAACCAGATGCCTCCTGCACGCCCCCTACTGGGGATCAAGCCCACAACCCAGACATGTTCCCTGACCAGAATCGAGCCAGCTCTGGACACTACAACTTGAGAGGTATGCTGGCATCTGGTGGTAGGGCCAGGGATGCTGCTAAACATCCTCAAATGCACAGGACAGTGCCCATGACACAAAATTATCTGGACCAAAATGTCACTATGCCAGGGTGGAGAAACCGTGGGGTAGGTGGGGGGTGGTGGTGGTGGTAATGGTGGTGGTGACTACATGGGAAGGGGAGCCACCAGAAGCAGCTGGAGGGATTTCACTCTGGTACTGACCGTGCTGTTCAAGTTGTTCTGTCTCATGGGGCTAATCAACATAGAGTGAGATTAGGGAGAGAAACCAACCTACAGATCATTTGGGGTCTTGAAAATTATTAACCATATGATTTTAGTTACATTTTGGATCTACTTCTTATTTTAGAATGTGATTACCAACCCACGTTGCCTGTATTTTTTAATCAGGTAAAAGGTAATTCATTATTTGGGGATTCTAATTTTTCAGGAAACGGTTTAGCTTGGCCAGTTTAACTGTCAGCCTCTTGACATGCTTCCCTGGCATAAAGAGTGGGATTTATTTGTAATATAAACTTCTGGCGGGTTAGTCCCTGGCTCCAACTTTAGAAACTGCCACATTTTTGGGGGTAGGGAAGTTGTACTTTCCCAACGTTAATGTGAGAACTTGAATGTTATTTTTTCCCTCCAGAAAAATGTCTATGTGTCAAATGTCAATGATATAAAAGTATTCCTGATTTCGTAGCAAGCATGACTAAATATAGAGTGGAACAAACCCTTAAATGACTCTGTGGAGCCAACAACAACAACAATTATCTTTGGTGCTGCAGTGACCGTCTTGCCTGACAACCTCTCTGTGCCACGT
>NW_006292337.1:774598-786367 GCF_000327345.1 Myotis davidii | reverse complement strand
CCACAGAGGAAGCTGCTGGAGAGCCTAGGTTAAATCAGGCTTCCCAGCCTGGCAGCACGAAGGCTTTTCCATCTCATCACCTTGGCTGTAAAATAAGGCTCAGTGTCCTGATAGACAGTTAGAAACTGCAGAGGGATACACACTTGGAAGGCTTGTTAAGGTATTAACAGCCAGTGTTTCTGGCAAAACAAACAGCACAGCTCTTTGATGGAAATAAATATGAGAAAACAACTTGATACCTGTTGAATTTCTGTCCACCATGAGCTATTTGGCCCTCTGAGTTAGAGAGAAATTCTACCACCACCCATGTTTTGCTTGGTGAACCCGAAGTAGTCTGTGCAATATCTTTCCTCCTCTGGGGTCTGATGCTGTTTTACTCACAGCAGTGTCAGCTGAGGCCAAGGTCAGGGGTTAACGCCTCCCACAGGCAGTCAGCTTCTCCAAGTCCTGTGACCAAAGCCAGGCTCCCTAGTCTTCTCCAGCTGTCCATTCAAGAATATATGAATTGCCCTGGCCAGTGTTGCTCAGTGGTTAGAGTGTCACCACATGTATCGAAGGGTCTCAGATTCTATTCCCGGTCAAAGGCCTGTACCTGGGTTGCAGTTTTGATCCCCAGGCCTGGTTGGGGCATGTGCAGGAGACAACTAGTCAATGTGTCTCTCTCACATTTTTCTTTCTTTCTTTCTTTCTTTCTTTCTTTCTTCCTCTCTCTCTCTCTCTCTCTCTCTCTCTCTCTCTCTCTCTCTCTCTCTCTCTCTCTCTCTCTCTCTCTCTCTCTCTCTCTCTCTCTCTCTCTCTCTCTCTCTCTCTCTCTCTCTCTCTCTCTCTCTCTCTCTCTCTCTCTCTCTCTCTCTCCTCCCTAACCCTCCCTTCCACTATCTCTGAAAATAAATGCAAAAAATATGCTTGGGTGAGGATTCATAACAAAAGAAAGAATAGGTGAACTATTGAAGTTGGAAGGGGAAAGAATGTGGGATCACTCCTGCTGGTCCACTTCCCAGAAAGGCCATCCTTCAGTATAGTGTTGACGTTATATTCAAAAGACAGGACTCTTTAAATATAATATGATGCCATATATGTCATCATTTCTTTTTCCATTAAAAAATGACGTTCTTGTGTTTCTGCATAATGTCCATTTATTGGCCTGCTAACTTTTCTTTTTCTCAGTCTTGATGCTGCAAGTCTGGAGCAGGGATGGCTCTATCCCTGCTTCTTCACACCATATTACCATCTTTCCTGGTGGATTCTGAAGGGATTGAGGAATGGAGAACGACCCAGGTAGTGAGGGGAAGAGCATGCCCACAGGGGAAGGGTCTGGGTGCTGCCTTGGGAGAACAGCTTCCTGATGGGGCTTATCCATTTTGCCTCTCCGTTCAACATAACCCTCTTGCCTTATCCATAGACTCCTGGAAGGTTAGGGCTCAGAAGTGTCCTTCGGCTGTCCAATCCAACCGCATGTAAACTACAGGGCAGAGTGTTTAAGCCTGCTCATGGTTACCCAGCCAGGCAGTGGCCAGTTGGGATTACTCCTTAATCCTGCGGTGCCACTAACTACAAAGGAAGGAAGCAGACCCGAGGGGAGCCAAGTGGCAGAGAAAGCATAATGCCAGAAAAGGGTTCAGGTCTTCCTGAGCCATAAGTCTAGCTTGCTCCTCAGGGCTGTCCCCGGTAAAGAGCCCATTTATAGCCCCTGCACCTGAGATCCAGACCAGTGGGGTCATGGGAAGGGGCAGGTCAGGGGCCCAGCATGCCCAGCACCCTGAACTCCTTGTTCAGGTGACCTCTGACAGGTGAGGCCAATGGAGCTCGCAGAGGCAAAGGCAGGTGCCTCGATCTCTAGGCCACCGTGTCACCTCCATTCTGGGTGGCCCTGCATTTTCACTGTAGTCTCTCTGAGACGGAGGAGCCCGAGTCTTTCTAATGTTGCATACCCGCTCTGAAAATGGCTCTGTGACAGGGTAAATGACTCAGAAAGTTTGTGATTCAGACACAAATGAAACTGGGGAAGGCTCATTAAAGGCGCTAATGAGCTCCCTCTCCTCCTCAGTGCTATCCTGATTTCTCCAATGCTGTCACTGCAATGCTGGGACCTGTGTTCTTCACGGGAGAGTAGGAAGGGCTGACAGACTGAAGTTGAACCCTATGAACAAAATGTAAAACAAGACTGAAAGGCAAGTTCATCTTGTAGACACTTGAGAGAGACCATGGAACTGGGGGTACCAAGGCTTCACCAGGGAAGGAGTGAGGTGGCTGAGGGCCTGCCTGGATATTTTAGTCATTAGAGCAGTGTGAGGGACGTACGGCGCTATAAACTGAATGACTGTGTCTCCTCCAATTCATACATAGATACCGAATCCCCAATGTGATGGTGTTTGGAGGTTTAGGAAGGAACCCTTATAAGTTGGATTAGTGTCCTTATAAAAGAGACCCCACAACCCCAGCTGGGTGGCTCAGTTGGTTGGAGCGTTGTATTGTACACCAAAAAACGTGCAGGTTCGACCTCCGGTCAAGGCAACCAATGGATGTTTCTCTCTTGTATCAGTGTTTCTCTCTCTGTCTCTCAAATCAATAAACACATCTTTGGGTTAGGGTAAAAAAATAAAAAAGACACCCCCCGCCCCCCCAGAGCTCCCTTGCCCTCTGCCATGTGAGAACAGTGAGAAGATGCTGTCTCTGAAGCAGGAAGCAGGTTCTCACCAGACACTGAACCTGCTGGCTCCTTCATCATGGACTCCCCAGCCACTAGAACTGTGAGAAATAAATTTCTCTTGCCATTAAGTCACTCAGACCATCGTACTTTGTTACAGCAATCCAAACAATCGAAAACAGATGGCTTGAATTTTTATTGACCAAGATGCCTGGAAAGGTATGAATAAGTTGTTTCACATCAAGTTTATAAAGATCTATGAATTTTGTGCAAAAACAGAAAGTCTTCTTCCCTGGTACCAAAGAAAGGGTTAAAAAAAAAAAGCTGTGCTCTGCTTTAATTTTTCTTGAGAGAAACAAGATGTGTTGTGGTTTATGTTATAAAATGTCTGATCATACAAAGAGTAGGGGATTGCATGAATTATAAAATGCCGTGAAGTGATTCTAAAATTATGAGTTATATGTTTCATATTGAAAATTCCAGATATTTGTGAGGGGCTGTGCTTTTCCATATGGCAAATTGTCCAAAACAAGGACATAAAAGCCAACCACAATTCTTGATCAAATAGATAATTTGATGAAAAATATACCTAAATCAACAGTAATGTATAATTATTTCTTTTTATTATTAAACTAGAAGTCCGGTGTCCCTCAGCCTGGCCTGCCCCCTTTCACAGTCCTGGAGCCCTCAGGGGATGTCCTACTGACAGCGGGCCTAAGCTGCAGTCTGGCCTCCCTCTGTGGGAGATGATCAGACTAATCAGGGGAAGGTGCCACTACCATCATCTCACTGCTAGTGCCACTGCCAGCTCTGGGCCCTCACTTCTTAATGCTGGCCCAGCCCACTCCCCGCCCCAGCCCACTGGTGGGTGGGGGTGATCTGGGGCTAGCCCAGCTGGGGGAGGAGCTGTGTGAGGTTGAGGCACAGCAGGTCACACCCAGTCCAGCCTCTTTGGAGGCATGGTGCCAGGACCTGGCCATGTGGCTGCCTCTGTGGGACCAGGACCACGCAGCCCCCTCTCCCACTGCCTCTGTGAAAGGGGCCATGGTGCAGCACTGCAGCTTCTCCTGGCGGCAGTGGTGGTGCCTAGATTTGTATTTATTTGTTTATTTATTTATTTATTTACTTATTTATATTAATTTTAGAGAAAAGGGAGAGAGAGCAGGAGAGAGAAACATTACTAAATAAAGTGAGCATCAGTGAGAACACGCAAAAGTTTCTTCCACCCATACAGGGCAGAGTTAAAGTGTCGGAGAAACCACAAGAAGCCACCTGTCCAGTACCTCCCTCCCGGCAGGTGAATGCTGAAACCCTCAGACCGTCTGCTTACTTGTTGGGGATCTTTCATGAGATGGAGACCACACATCCATTAGCAGGTGTGACAGAGCATGACATTGTTGGCCTGCTGAATGTTCAATGTGTCTGCCCTGGCATTAGACAGAAAACTCCCCTATTTATATGTTCAGAGTTAATTTTTGGAGACTGATGCTGCCTCAAGGGCTGACTGTTCCGGAAGCTTCTTTTGTAACACGAGAAGGCTTAGTGTATGCATACTGATGATGTGCCTTCACTGCCTGGGCACACAGGGACAAATAGAAGGCTGCCCCACCCCTCAGTGAAGCACGCTGACTCTGTCTTTTCGAGACCCGGCCTGATGAGGACAGCCCTGCAGTGTGGCCCTCATCCTAGGGAGGTCAGCATGTCAGGTGGGGTCATGTGCAGGAGAGGTCATGTGAACAGGTATTAGCACTGGCTTTACTCAATTACCTCTGCATTACAGTGGCCCCTCCGTGCCTCTGCACCAGCAACAGTGCAGGGGGAGAAACGGGAAATGCATCCCAGCTGGTGGGAAGCTGGGCAGATGCCAAGCTGCCCAGGCTGATGCCAAACCTAGACCCGACAGGCAAGGCGTAGAGTAAGTAGATGAGAGGATAAAAGAAAGGCATTTCTCGGGTGGGTCTGGTGAAAACTGCCAGTCTGTGTCTTAAATATTTTCTCTCCAGTAAAATTTTAATCTGTTACCTTGGCATGAGGTCTGTGTGGTTAGTCTCTTTCTGAACATGGGTCCAACAGCTTGGTTTAGTCATATGATTTTTTAAAAAATGCAATGGTGAATTTTTAATAAGTTCCTTTCTTCTCTTCCCCTTCTATAACAGGCCTGGGAAGGGAGTTTAAACCAGTATGCTATCAAATCCTTTATGAAACATTTGGGGTTAATTACCCCTGCCGGAAGGCTCAAGATTTTTTCCTCTTGCATGTCTCTCTATCTCTCTCTCTCTCTCTCTCTCTCTCTCTCTCTCCATTTTAATGGAACACAGTGCAAGTCTCATAAATGCTTAAATATGTAGTCATAAAGTTTGAGATGTCTCATGGGCACCGCTGTCTGAAAATCTGCCAGGCAGGGCTCCGTGGAGGTTCAGATGCGGCTGGTTTCCGCCTCTGGAGCAGCGTGTCATATGAACTGGTCGGGAGACTTTACGTGCTCCATGCGGCCAGTCATTTAATAAAGCTCCTCAATTACATATCCAGGTCACCCCTGGAAGTCTTGCCACCTCCACATTTACACGGTGTGGGGGCACTCTGCATTTCGCTGGTGTAACTCTCTCTCCTTGGCCAGTTATCACCAGCAACCAAATCCTTCATTTCCTTGCTCATTAATTACTCCTGGCTTCGGAGTAATTAATGAGCAAGGCCAGAGTCAGATGCCTCAGTTTCACCTTCATTTGCCTGAAACCAAACCTGTAAATCAGGGCCCAGCCATTACTCACACACACTCTAGGGTTTGCCTTCCTCTCTCTCAGAGAGATACACCAACGGGTTCCGGGAGGTTAAAAAATAAGACTGCCGGGTGAGAAACAACGTTGGGCCCCACAGCTATACGTTGGGATCCAAAAAGGGTCAAGGAAAGGATCTGATCTTCATTGAACTGTTTGCATATAGCCCTGTCCTGACCCAGCAGGCCCCGCCAACGGAATGGAGGGGCCGGGCCAGCCAGTGAAGTCACAGGCGCAGGCGAATGCTTCCTGAACCTCAGATCTAGAAGAGCAAACTCAGCTGGACTTTCTAGGTAGGCCCTTTCCTGAGTCAAGGAACATGCCTGAGGCTGGAAACATGTGCTAGTTACCCAGAATCCCCTGCTCAACCTCTTCAATCTTGTCAGTGTTAGTCAATGCCAGAGGCTTCTCAGGAGAGGAGAACAGTTTTCTTATCATAGCAAGACTGTCAGGTGTATCAGTCCCTTGTTTATTTACCTAATTTAATGTCCCCAAGGCACACACAGGTGTCTTATTCACTGAGCACAGTCCGTTTCCTTGGGTCACTCTACAAACTCCAGAGGCTGCTGACTCCCTTTTTAGCCTCACCACGGGAGCAGAATCCGGTGTTTCTTTTTTCTTGTCTTTTTCTTTTGTCTTGCACCCTCTAATTTCCACTTCTTTTCTCCTGATACCTTTTCCTGGCTAAGCAATAAGGTGGCCAATCAGTTAGAAAAGCAGCATGGACAACCGGTAATAGTTATATGAAAAGAATGGGCAAGCAAAGCTAGGGAGACAAGGAAGAGGTCAGTGGTCACTGGGGTGGGAAAGAAGATGAACAGGCAGAGCAGAGAGGGCTGTTAGGGCGTTGAAAGTGCTCTGCATGGTATGATCATGAAGGATCCCTGTCATACTTTTTCTAAATACCAAGAGTGAACCCGTAGGCAAACTGTGGACTTCCGGTGATTGTGATGTGTCAATGTGGGTTGCTCCTTGTGAGTAAATGTTCCACTCCGGTGAGTGATGTTGCTAGTGGGGGAGGCTGTGCATGTGTGGGGGCAGAGGGTGGATGGGAAATGTCTATGCTTTCCTTTCAATATTGTTCTAAACCTAAAAGTGCTCTAAAAATAGTCTTTTTAAATATTGCACATAAAAGAACTGGTGAAGTGGAGTATGTGTCAAATGAGTAATGTGTTGAGTCAGTCGATCTGTCTGTCTGACGAGGCACTTTGGGTTTGTGAAATTTTCGCAGATGCCTGGTTGGGTCATTATTCTCCGTCATCAAGAGTCAACCAGAGTCATTTTGTCTTGGCCTTTTCAAACATTCAGGCCTGCACTCACATAAAAAACACATATCAGAGTGTTCTAGCATTTTCTTGGTATTGTGCAACCAAGTATAATTCCCATTGAATGGTCTTGTAATAAGTAAATTTTATTGATTTGAGAGAGGGAGAGAGAGAGAAACATTGATTTGTTGTTTCACTTATTTATACATTCATTGCTTGCTCCTTGTATGTGCACTGACTGAGTATCTAATCTACAACCTTGGCATATTGAGACAACACTCTAACTGACTGAGCTACCTGGCCAGGGCATACTATGCAAATTTTATAGGTTCATGCTGTTAAAATGTCATTCTTCAAATCTATTTTATATATTTGGAGTTTAACATATGATTCCACATTTTAAAAAGTGTTTTTCTGTTAAAATGTTTGGTCCTGAAAGACAATCAAGAACCATAAAAGCTATTGATCATTTAGCAGACAAGTGACTTACCCAGTGATGGGTAAAATGAACTGAAGGGAAAGATGGTAGGATAAAGAAGGAGGAAGGAGTTAGAGGCAGTGAGTGGCAGCTCAAAGGTACAGGATGGGCAAAACGGGTTTGAACAAGAGAGCAGTTGGTGGAGATGGGGAGAAGGCACCAGCAGAAGTGATAAGCTGGAAAGGGAAAAGATTTTTGAAAGTTAAAATAAATATCATTTTTTGATTGTTCAAACACTTTTGATATTTGCACTAGATCAACGATTTTCAACCTGTGTGCCACAATAATTTTTAAAACATGCAATACCTGACTATTTAGTCAGGGGCACTGACCTCTTTTTCCTTAGATTATAAAGTTAAAAATTACCACAGCAACAAAACAATAGCCATCTGGTATGAATGAATCAAAATTATACCTAGTTTTTGTCAGATCGGCAAAAAATATAATATATTTTTTGGTGTGCCACAGAATTTTAGTAGTTAGTTTATGTGTGCCATGAGATGAAAAAGGCTGAAAATTGATGCACTAGATGCTACCCTAAAGTATAACTATTTGCTGGGGGGTTGGGATCTGGAACTCACTCATTTTCAATACTAGTTAAATCTTTCATTGAATATATCTATAGTTCAAAACACGAAATCAAATGGTCATTCATCACTATGTATCCACTTTTAAAGATCTTTCACTTTCAAGATACATTAACTCAATGGAGGCAAGTCTGACTGACGCCCAAGGTAAAAATAGTTGTAGATCCTGGTATGGGGGAATTTTAGAGAGAAGCTGGTGTCATGTTCCAAGCCGGAGGTCTTCTGCTTGCATTTTCTAAAAATTAATTGTTTAAGTACAACTGTGCTTACTTCCACAGCAATTAAACTCACTTGGGAATGAGTACATGACTTTAAGTAAGTTTTCTTTGTGCATTCATCAGCCCAATTTGGGAACTAGGAATTCACACCCAGGGCCAGACTTAATCAAGGGAACTCTGGGAATATCCTGTTCTTGCAGCGCCACATAAAGAAGACCAGAATTGATGCTGCCAAAATTTTTCAAAAGCTTCAAACATACCTTAATTTTGTAGGATCTTGTATGACTGACAAATCAATTTCACAAACTGGTGATCTTACATCAACTCTATTAGACCAACTTTATAAATCCCTGTTTTGTAGATGAGGACACTGAGGCCCACAGTGGGTATATGGAAGTTAATAAATGCTACCACACAAATATCAGAACCTTGTGTGATTTGTAATAAGAAATTTGCAATAACAAATATAATATTTAGTCTTCATCCCTGTTCCTGGCACAGAGCTCCTGAAACCCTCTGAATTTCATTTCCTGAATGTAAAGAGTGATGAAGGTGTTTATGTTAATGGGATGACTTTTGGAAAGTCCCTAAGGAGGGATGGGGCTGGCTGCCAGGGGAAATAACTGTGTGATTAGAGATTGGCACTTCCAGTCCCAACTGTGATTTCCAGAGAGGGAAGAGGGGCTGGTGGTTGACTCAGTCACCAGTAGTCAGTGCTTTAATCAATCATACCTAAGCAATGAAACCTCCACTAAAACCCAAAGTCTGGGGCTTGGAGAGTTTCCGGGTGGGAGAACATATGGAGGTCTGGAGAGAGTGGTGCTTTTGAAGAGCGTGATGCCCCACACCCCTTTCCCAAACCTTGCCCCATAATTCTCTTCCATCTGGCTCTTCCTGGGTTATACACTTTTATAATAAAACTTGAGGCCCAATGCACTAAAATTCGTGCAAGAGTAGGCCTTCCTTTCCCTGGCTGCTGGCACTGGCTTCCCTCTGGCACCCGGGACTCAGGCTGCATCACCTGCTTCCCTCCGGCACCCAGGACCCCAACATTCCTACTCTGGCCTCTGGCAGGCACCCGGGACCCAGGCTGGCTTCCCTTGCCGGCCCCAGTTTCATCAGGAAGGATGTCCGGAAGACGTCTGGTCTAATTAGCATATTTCTCTTTTATTATTATAGTGATCCAGTCAGTAAAATGTTTCTCTGAGCTGCTGTTGCAAATTAATGGAACCCAAAGAGTGGATGGTGGGGACCTCCCAACTACTGTGGGCAGAAGCACAGTGAAAACCTGCACCTGGGACCTCTGAAAGGAGGCGGGGGCAGGGGCAGTCTTGTGGGGCTGAACCCTTAACTTGTGGGATCAGACCCCATGTCCAGGTAAATAGTATCAGAACTTAGTTAAATGACACCAGGCTGGTCACAGAATAGCTCGATGTGTGGAAAACTCGCTCATGGTGTCGGCAGTGAAGTGGTGGTGTAGCGGGCTGAGAGTAGATAAAAAACATAAAAGTGTTTTCCCTTTACATTGCTTTTCTGACTCCGAGCTGCACCCTAAACTACTGAGATTTCTTAGCGCCTTGTTTCAGAAGCAATGGATATGAAGGGCAGACATTCACATCTGTGTGTTTTTCTGTTTGGAATGCATGAAATAAGATGCTAGTCATTCTCCATGTCATCAAGAGTCAACACTTCTGATGACAGAACACAGCACCTCAGAAAATGCTTCTTTAATTAGCAGGGTTACTGGCTTTGCAGCACGTAGAGATTTCCCCAGGAGAGAGTCTTCCCCGTTAATTCAGGGTGACCTATCCTGTGTCAGGAATTCTCCTCCACCCATGGCTGGCCCCTGGGAGATGGAAAACATGCACACACCCTGAAACCCTGTCCCAGATGAGCGGCTCGGGGGATGCTGAATTCCCAGCCAGGAGGAGGCAAAAAGGAAAGGGACACTTGGCTTAGTTGTTCTGGCTAAATTTTACTGATGTTTCAGTGCGATGTTATTTCTGGCATCACGCTGATTAGTGACAAAAGGCTGGTTTTAACTTGGGGTAAGTCTGGATCTTAACAGATTTCATTTCTGTCTTATCCCCACTGAAATGCAACTAATTTAATAATTTGTTGATCTAGTGCTGGAAGGAATAGAAAAACAAGTATGATCTCATTTTTTCACTCGAGATGGCTGTAGTAGGAGATACAGATAATGCCATTACCAGGTAGAATGATAACAATAGAATTACCAAGGACTGTAGTAATTTAACATTTCGTGGAGAAGTCAACCTTTCCATCTGCCCTTTCTTCCACTCTCCCCTTTGCTCACCAGGCTCTAGCCATGCTGTCTTCTTCTTCCTCTTCCTAGAAAAGGCCACCTTTGTTTCTATCTCAGGACTTTTGCACTTGCTCTCTCCTCTGCCCTTTTTTCCACTAGGACTTCGCTGCCTAGTTCTTTTTCATCATCTGTGTCTTGCTCAGATGTCATGATGTCAGGAAGTCCTTCCTGATGACCCTTCCCTGCTTGTTTGTTTAGTTATCATCTCTCTTGTGCAATAATAAACGTAACCTTCCCATATATATATTTGGGAGTTGTGGATAAACTATGCCATGAATATGTAGTACACAAGAAATACTGAGATTCAAAGAGTGTGTATATAGAGAGAAGAAAACAAGACTGAGAATTGATCTTTGGGTTTAGGTGGGATGTGGAGCAAGAGAAATTGGCAATGGAAGCTGAGAAGAAAGAGGAGGGAGATAGAAGCCAAGGGTGCTGAGCACCTCCAAAAAGGTGATCAAATCCACAGAAACACTGACGACGGTGGGAAATGGGCATTGAGTAACAAGTGAATGGTCACTGCTGATCTTGTGGGAAGCAGGATGGTAGAGGCAGAGGCCAAGACTGTGGGGGCTTAAGGAATGGGTGGTGAGGAGGCAGTGGTGACATTCAGTACAGAAGGAAGGGGAGCATTAGTGTGCATCCAGGGGCTACAGCAGCTGGAGAGAAGTTGGTTTTGGGGACAGACAGGAAGATAGAAGCCTGAGTGCAGACTGAGAGGAAACCATAGAAGGAAACACCAAGCATGAATGAGACTGAGGGGAGCTTACAGAGAAAGCTATGGAGAGAAGTAAGAGAAGAAGGGGAAAAAGCACAAATGAAGGGAGTCAGCTGACCACATTTGGGGGTGGGCAATGTCATCCTAATCATTAGGAAAAACGTTAAGGGCGATCAGATATGATTTAAAATTTTACAGAGAAGTGATAGGTGAGAATATCTGTTTTCTGCTTTCCCCGGTTTTGGAGTTCTTAGGATGTTTTCAGATTTCTTTCTTAAATTAGAAGTGGCTTGTTTTAGAGGTAATTAAATCTGGTTTGATTTAACATCTCCTCT
The DNA here is from genome assembly GCF_000327345.1 of Myotis davidii. NCBI lineage: Eukaryota > Metazoa > Chordata > Mammalia > Chiroptera > Vespertilionidae > Myotis > Myotis davidii. The sequence continues at coordinate 775,019 of NW_006292337.1, read as the reverse complement.
ATGAGGCAAGTGTGATTGCTTTTCACAAATTTATGTTTTTCCCCCTCTAATAAATGTTTTTTGTTCTCTGATTTTTTTCAGATAATACATGCTCAGTGTAAAACAACAACAACAGCACACAACTTGAAACACAGAAAAGTTAAAGGAAGTTAAAATATGTCTGTAATTATACTACCCAGAAATAAGTGCTATGCTATAGCCTAGTGGCAAAAAAGCGTGAATTCTAGAAGCATCTGCCATGGTTCAGAATTGGCCGTGCCACTTCTTACTGTGTCCACTGCCGACAGGGCTGCTGTGAGGATTAAATTAGATGCATCTCCAGGGCACATAGCCGGATCCCTGGCATGTGGCAAGTCCTCTTACTCCTCTTTTAGGACAATGCTGTTCTCCACCTGACTCCTCCACAGATGCCCTTTGTGAA
>NW_006292337.1:749300-774587 GCF_000327345.1 Myotis davidii | reverse complement strand
TCCCTTGTGAAATGGGGATTGCTTTGTATGAACAGTTGTGTATCCTGCTTTTGTTCCCTCACACAATTAACTTGTGAACCTTTTCCTGTAACATTTACAGCATTTCCTTTTGTATCCTAAAATGAGTGAGGGCAGGACTCACCCAAGAGCTGCTTATTGGTTTTGCACTATCAACTATTTTTACTGTTTGTAAAATGTAAGAACTTGGCCTGCCATAATCACACAAGAGGTTCCGTCTATTTATTTATTTAATAGATTTTTTTTTATTGATTTCAGAAGGAAAGGGAAAGGGAGAGAGCGAAAGAGAGGCAGGGTGGAAAGAGAGAGAAACATCAATGATGAGATAGAATCATTAATTGGCTGCTTTCTGCATGCCCCCTACTGGAGATTGAGCCCGCAACCCGGGCATGTGGCCTTGACCAGAATCGAACCTGGGTCCCTTCAATCTACAGGCCAATGCTCTATCCTCTGAGCCAAACCAGCTAGGGGCAGTTTATTTATTTAAAATGCAGATTTAGACTTGGCAGGTCTGGGGTGGAGCCTGGAATTCTGCATTTCCTTTTCTTAAAAAGATTTTTAAAATTGATTTATTTAGAGAAGAGAAGAGAGTGGGGGGAGAGAGAGAGAGAGAGAAAGAGAGAGAGAGAGAGAACCACTGATGTGAGAGAAAAACACTGACTGATCGGCTGCCTCGCGTGCCCCCCACCAGGGTTCAAGCCCATAACCAGGGCAGGTGCCCCAACCAGGAATCAAACCTGCAACCTTTTGGGTACACGGGATGGCGCCCAACCAACTGAGCCACCACAGCCAGGGGTTTACTTTACAAAGAGTCTCCACAGAGCAGCAGCTGGTCTTTATTCCTCCATTAGGGAAACAGAAGAGGAACAGCGATGAATGGTCCATGCTGTGCTAGGACAGCTGGGCAGAAACAGACCCACATGTGCCAATTTTTCAGTTCTCCACTGTCTTTGCTGCTCCTCTTCAGATTGGGCTGCTTGTGCAGACATAAATAAAAAGAGAGGCCTCTTCCTGCTCAGAGATTCCTACAGTGCTCAGTGGCTCTAGCTCTTAATAATTCTGCTCTTAAATGCCATTTAATGGGTGATCCATTGTACTTCTAACCCAAGTTACTGAGGTGTCAGTGCTCCAAGAAGCATATGGCTGGTGAGGGTGACAATAAGAGCAGGGTGAAGAGGTTCTCTCTGGCTCCAGGTACTACCATTCTGCAGTGGGATGATCAAGTAATAGGAAAGGTCGCCAAATGAGAAGAAACATGGCCTTAGTGTCACCAGAACCCTCAAGACACCAGGTCCACAGGCCCATGGCAACATTTCCCATCCCTCCCGTGGCAGCATGTGTGACTGTTGGGGTCATTGCCAAAGTTCCGCCAAGGTAGGAAGACTCACAGGCCTGGGTCCAGCACCCTGCCCCTACCCTCCCAGCATGCCGTGTGAAATGTAGGGCCCCCACGCAAACCTGACTGTAGTTCTCCTTTTAATCTGTGATAGTTTAGATTGCAGGTAGGCTAGAAATAACCAGCAAATTGTCTTTAAAAGCAATTTGAATTTTTCTTCTGAAAATGAGCATTGACTTCAATTCTTTTAGCCATATACTCAATTTTCTTTCTTAGACAGCTTCCATTTTTCAAATGTCACAGGATCGTAACAAAGCATACATCATATTCAATTGGGCGAGGTAGTCATCTAACTTGATGTTAATAATTCTGCTCTTAAATGCCATTTAATGGGTGATCCATTGTACTTCTAACCCAAGTTACTGAGGTGTCAGTGCTCCAAGAAGCATATGGCTGGTGAGGGTGACAATAAGAGCAGGGTGAAGAGGTTCTCTCTGGCTCCAGGTACTACCATTCTGCAGTGGGATGATCAGCAGCTATTGCACAGGGCCAGGAGCTAACCTTTGAAGTCTGGGTTGCAATTCCCTCCTTAAGTGAAAACACATTGTAATACCTGAGGTGGCGCCTGATGGCAGCTGATTTGTCAACGTGGAGCCCGTGCTCTGCCAGGGCCTGCTTTGTTTAGGAATTTCTAGTATTAAAGGCCCCGCAGAGAAACTGCACTCCATATGTGGAGATACTCAACCCTTCAAGAAAGCACAGTTCAAGGGGATGGGGACTGATTAGCAGTCCATGCTGGGAGAGAGAGAAGGAATTGTTCTTAGACATAAAGCAGGATGTGTGAATATTATTTCTATGTTTTCCAGGCTCTTCCACTCTTGGTTTGAATTAGCAATGTATGTGGAAAATATCAAGGTGATTGATCTTCTTTTAAGCCCTTTCAAACTCATCTCTAATGCTGCTGCAAAGGGCCTTCCTATCAAAACTAGATTCTCAGACGTGCTTAAATGATGAATAAAGGGTTAACAATGAAACTACCACCGTTTATTGAGCACCTTGGACATGCTATACAATATGCTGAGTGCTTTAGGTAGAATATCTTATCCTTAAAACAATCTTATAAGAAAATGATTCCCATCCCTGTTACAGAAGAGAAAACAGGCTCATCACAACTGAGTAGCTTGCCAAGTTCATGCAACAGGTAGACGGTGGACCTGTATTTGGTGGAGAGAGGTAATCGGACCTATATCAGGCTGACACTAAAGTCTCTGCTATCTCACACCATGATGCAAAATCGAAAGTTACTAGCTGCACCCTGTGTTCCCTGCAAAGTTGTGATTAGCAGAGGGAAGGGTTGGGGGAGGGAATCAAAAGGTACACATTCCAGTTATAAGATAAACAAGTACTATGAATGTAATACACAACACGATGACTACAGTTAATACTACTGTATGATTCATAGTAAAGTTATTAAGAGTAAATTTCAAGAGTTCTCATTGCAAAGAAAAACACATTTTTTTCTTATTTTTGTACATATATATGATGGATATTAACTAAACTTATTGTGGCAATCATTTTACAACATTATGTAAGTCAAAATCATTATGCAGTACACCTTAAACTTACACAATGATGTATGTCAGTTATATCGCAATAAAAATGGGGAAAAGGTAAAATTACTAGTTGAGGAAAAAAAAAATTATTGTGGCTGTATAGAAGTGTATTTGTCCCCATGGCAGAGAAAACTATAAATTGATTTAGCAGTAAGCTTTAAGATTCAAGTGACTTGAACTAGAATTTCTGAGCAGCATTGACAATTTGGACAACAGCGTAAGGCTGGGTAAGAAAACAAACAGGCTACTCTCACGTCTTGGCCCTCAGCAAGTGTCTGGGAAAGGCTGGGAGCAGGAGATTGTGAGCACTTTTGAAAACTGAGGTTCACAGTGAGCTCCACAGTCAATTCGGATCCTCCCTGCAGCCTCCACCCTGGGCGCTTCCTCAGGCCTGAGAGCTGAGTGTCTGCTTGCCCGGACATTGTTGATAAGTAACTGGCTTAGAAAATCGTGAGAAGAGTCACAGTCTCTGAACCAAAAGCTAACCCGAACAGTTATTAATGACAGGACCAGCCCTCTCTCTGGTAGGTGGATGACTCTGACTCTGTACAGACGTGTGTGGGAAGGAGAGTCTGTCTGAAGCTGAAAGATAATCAAATAGGCAGGGCCTTTGAGAGGCTATACTGCCCAACTGCGTATTTATGATTCTCACCGCTTCTTTTGGTGGATATTTTATCGTAAGCAGAGTCCAAACACAAAGGAGTTAGCATAAACCCTCCCTTACTGGGGAAAGCACAGTATCTCACATTGAGAATCTAGTGGGGATTGGGAATCCTTGGTGCTATTTCTGGCTGCAATATTAATTCACGGGGTTGAGCAAATCACTAGCTTTTTTCTGCCTTCAGTTCCCCATTCTATTTATTCTTAGTTTTGTCCTTGTGTTTCTTTGGCCCCCAAATCTCTCTCTCTCTCTCTCTGCTGTCAGCTACTTAGAAAGGTGATCGATCATATATGGTAACTATGAACACATGACTAAGATGAGAGAGGCGGGGGGAGGGAAATGAAGAAAAGGAGAGAGAGAGAGAGAGAGAGAGAGAGAGAGAGAGAGAGAGAGAGAGAGAGAATATACTCAGATGGCTGTCGGAGCCCAGGGTGGGCACCAGAAAGGTTCTCCTGCTGGTAGATGGTTATATAAACCCAGTGATGAGGAGCCAGCCTAACTCTGACCTGTGTGACCTTGGGCGGGGTGATCTCGCCTCCATTTTCTTATCTGTAAAATGAGTAATCATAGTCACTACCTCGTAGGCTCATTGGGAGAATTAACATATATGTAAAATACTCAAAACAGAACTAAATAAACGTCTTCAATGTTTTTTACTTTTTATAGTTATAACCAGTCTAGGCAAGTAATTTCTTTGGTGTTTGAGATGTAGCCTTGACTGAAGAGAAGGATTACCCTAGATTCAGTTCATAGGCTCCCAGCCACTTGGAATATTTTACTCTGTAAATATGGAGTCTTAGACAGCATTGGCTGGAATTCCCAGCACCCCTTCTTCTCAGCAGCCCCTCCCCACCCAATGGTTATCAAATAATGTCTATACACATTCAAAAGCTGTGACTCTGTTGTTGTTGTTGCTAATATTTCATGTCATCAGGTGATATGCTCCAAATATCCCGTGGACCTTGTAAAGGAAGGCCAGGTTATGTCACATCAGCTGAGCCAATTGTTCCCAAGGCTTTATCTAAAGCTTCATGGGCATAGGAGGTAAGCTAAGTATAATAGCAGTTGTTAAAGGAGGCCACACCAACCGTACCCTATTCCTCTATCACCTCCAGAGCGCACAGTGAGAGCTGGCAATTCATGCCTTCCTGCCGCCTGGCCTGGATCTGAGCCCTTTAAGGAGATGTCAGTTGCAATTTGCCCCTCAGAGCTGAATATTAACAAGCACCTCCTCTTGCTCAGAAAATGCTCAAGGGTGCCCTGCGCTTGGTCTTAACTTGGCCAAGAGAGAAAATAAAATGCGAGTTATTTGGCCCAGACAAGTAGACGCTGTGGAAAAGCCAGAGTGGCTGCCCCAGAACAGGGACATTATAAACAAAACTCTCACTCCGGGAAGCAGAGACAGAACCACACGGTGTGGGAGAGGCAGCCCCTGCGCCTGGACCCAGGCTCACAGCGGGGAGAGAACAGAGCACCCTTCAGATTTCTAGGAACCGCCAGCCCGGGTGGCTTTCAGCTGGGAGTCCCCAGCGGCTGCCACCTAAGGCACCAAATTTGCCCACTTGACTCTTGGGTCACAGCTTGCTCATTTCCTGACAAAACTGTCTGTGAAAAGACTTTCTTAAGTTTCCCCTGGAAATGTAAAGGAGGCTCAGGAAGAATAAATCTTCCTCAAATTCGGATAATCAAGAGCTTTTTTCCTTCTGAGATGAGATAATACAAAAAGATTACATTTGCTCTCACTTTTTTAGCCAATGAATACATTGATAATAAAAGCATAACATTTGTTGAGCATGTACTATTTATCAGGCTTGGTCTAAGTGTTTTACATGCAATGCCTCATTCAATCCTAAAGATGACACTATATGGTAAACAGAGTTGCTATTTCCATTTTATAGGTGACAAGATCTGGTCTGGGAATTGGGACTTATGTCAATTCACTGACTCCAGGGCACATGTCCTTACCCCAGGCAAAGCTGACCCTTTGTGATAGGTGAGCCAGCTGCACACCCACCTGCTCTTCCTGGCATCCCTGGTGGCATCCCTAACCCTAACCCTAACCCTAACCTTAACCCTAACCCTAACCCTAACCCTAACCATGAGCATTCTGGCCAATGGGATGTGAGTAGAAGGGAAGACCCATAAAAACGTTCATGGGTGTTTCCCTTCTCTGTCTTCCTTTGTTCAATGAGAACTTAGAGGAGGATAGAGTCACAAGATGATCCTGAATGATCCTGTGGAAAGCATCTACCAACAGAACACTGCTGGACTTACATAATTCATCTTGTTAAGTCACTGACATTTCCAAGGTATCACTGTGGAAGCCAAACTTACTTTAATTGATGTAGCCTGTGATAAAAATGAATCAATTCTCCACTTAAAAAGTGATTGTTAGTGGATCCTTATTCCAGAATTGGCACCTCACTCTGAACTGCACATTTTCTCTCCATCTGCAGGGTGTGCAGATGTCCTCCTCTAACTTAGAAAGATGGAGACCCCATACCCCATTTCAATCTTCCAAAGGGAATCAGCATGACATGAAAATAATCAGATTGAACAATCATCCTTTATTGGGAACCCTTTTGGTGTGGTAATGAGCTCACACCCTTGGGAATGAAGACAATTTCTAGCTGAGGCTGGAGTTTGCAAAATAGGCCAGCTAGTTTTCACAAGGTCCAATGTGGGGTTAGGACAATGCTTAATACAGAGTGTCCAGTGGTCAAGCAGGATGGTTACCATTATTGTAAATGATATAAAACACACTGTATTTATTAAATAAGGACACATGATTGTTAGGCCTAACCAGCTCAGTATTCCTGTCTTCCTGTCTGCTGCAGCAACTTTGGGGTGGCACATAATATTGTTCCTGCCCATGCCTTTGCCCCCCTTTGCCTAGTTAACTCCCACTTGTCTTTAAGACCTCTGCTATATATTGCCTCCTCAGGAAGCCTTTTCTGATATCTCAGAATAGGTAAGTTCCCGTCTTATACCCTCTTAGGTCACCATATACCTTGCCCTCAAAGCACTGACTTCCAATTTTAATTTACCTGACCTTGTTTGGTATTGTATTGGTGCTGCTGAGTAAATGAATGATTGTTGGGATTCTACCATTGGAATGCAACCTCTATAAGAATATGGAATCCTATTTGGCTTTGCTCACCCTCTCATCTCCAGAACCTAGCACAATATCTGGTACATAGCAGGTGTTTGTTTATTACTTGTTAAATAAATAAAATATAAATGAATAAATAAGTGAATGAATCAATCTTAATTTAATTCATGGGAAAGCTGAGGCAGAAATATGCCATACCCTAATTAATTGTAAAAGCTGGGAATATAATTTAGAATACTTGACTTTAGCATCCGCTACTAGCCATCTTCTTTCAAATGACTGTTGAAGAGGGCTACTCCAAATCTGCTGGCCTTCCTGGATGATCATTACCCCAGAACAGATGTTGGTAGTATAGCCACTGAGATCCTCCCCACAGGAGGCCAGCCACCAACTTCTTTGAGCCCAGTGCAGTGCTCTTGTTTATAATACCTCCCAGTGGTATTGAGAATTAAAAATAACAGAATGCATTTGGAACTACTGTGTAAACACTAAAAAAGAGAAACCCATGAAAATACGTTTTTTGAGTTTTTTTGAAGTTAGGATGTGTGGAAAATTCTCTTTCAATTGATGAGCCTCTGAAAAGACACCAGTTTGTGAATAGGACTTTTTGAGGTTATTAGGCAAAAACTCTCCATTTAGTTAAGTGTCTTTTTTTTTCAAGGCAATGACAGAGAAATTAGGCTACCTATATTCTCCAACAACCCCACTTCAAGATATCCCCAAGTAAACATACAATTTAAGTAAAAACTGGCTACACTCCTTTCAGTGGCATTACTCCAGAACCCGCCTAAGTAGAATTTTCAAAGCCCTCACTATTCAAATGTAGCCTGATGTTGGTCAAAAGTTAAATACAGAGTTGATTTCCACAATGTTTTGAAAGTAGATGAGCATATATTGGGAGGAACTGACCCAATGTGAGGGATGATTGAGATAACTGACAGAGAATGTTAAAACTCCAAAAGTATTATTTTCTCACCTGAACCAGGAAAGTACTTTCAAGGAGGATGAAAACATACCCTATGTCAGACTCAAAAATATTTTATGAACAGGATAAAAGCAGAGCTCTGACATTGTTTGCAAATATTGTCTACATCAAAGAGGAGAAATTAGCAAATTCAAGAATGAGAATTTTGCTTCCAATCTCATTACAAAGACGTGATTCCATGTTAATGTAAGAAAATACTGTTGCAGGAGACAGTCTGAGTGACATTCCAGCATATTGGTGGGAATGCAAACACACCATCTTTTATTGACAGGTGTCAACAGCCCAAATGACTGTCAGAAAGGTTAAAACAAATGCACAGACTTGGGAAAAGTTACCAACAAACCTCATAAATTTGCTAATTGTTCAAGACGTGATTCCATGTTAATGTAAGAAAATACTGTTGCAGGAGACAGTCTGAGTGACATTCCAGCATATTGGTGGGAATGCAAACACACCATCTTTTATTGACAGGTGTCAACAGCCCAAATGACTGTCAGAAAGGTTAAAACAAATGCACAGACTTGGGAAAAGTTACCAACAAACCTCATAAATTTGCTAATTGTTCTTCTTGGTGCAAGCCCCCCCCCCCCCCTTTAACCATAACATATGTTATAGATCACTGGGGAAAAAACTAAGCTCCACTCCATATGCAGGCATTAAATAATACAAAGGGCACAGCCCTTTGAAAACATACATCGCCATAACGAAATGATGAAAGGGGAACAGCAAAAACAGCAAATTGAGAATCAAAGCCTAACTTTCCACATGTGGAAACGTTTGTTTGAATCATGGCGTAATCCATCGGCCCCAACTGGTTGTACTAGTTGTTTAAGAAGATACAAATGAATTACTGAAAACCCAATCTCATTTTAGAGAACTGCTTGTCATTAGAATTTACCAATGACATCATCATAATTAATCATGTATATAACTGATAAAGTTCCATTTTCAAAACAGTTCATGTTTCTATAACCTCTCAGTACAGAAATGTGATTTCTACTAAGAAGAAAACACAAATCATTCTCTGTGATGACACACCCCCGCCCAGGATGATAAGGGTATCTCATATATTAGCTCACTTGTTGTCCTGTTTTTCTTACTCTGTTTGCAGGAAATGTGGTATATACAGGTCATTGCAGCCTGACCTGTGGGACACAGATCTGCTGCTGGAGCATTGGGTTAGAACCAGGATGTATAAGCTTAAAAAAGGACTCTACCCAAATTCTGACAGTTGGATGGTTACTCTAGCCACTGGTCCATATAAGCAGCAGAGACGGGTGAACCATGGATGATTTTAAAACCATGTAACAAAGCACACTTATTGAAGGAAGGTGGTAGTGTCCTTGGGACACTGTTCCTCTCCTAGTTTCTATGAAACACCTTACATCCTATAACCAGGAAGACCAGGTATATTGCCTCTTTTGTGCTTTGTCCAGTAGCTATTAGAAAAAAAACAACAACACAGAAACAAAGTGGACAACTCTAATGAAGGACACAGTTTCTACAATAGACCAAAAAAAAAAAAAAAAACACACAAAAAACAACTAATGGCATCCAACTTAAAAAATAATAATCTAAAACAGGCTTACATATGCCATACATATGTTCTACATCTTTGAGGCCACAAGCAATTTACAGCATGGCAGTAATTCAGGTTGTTAGTCTTATTTATTTTATTTTTCCTATAGTTTGTACTGCACAACCCGGGGTGACAGGGGCTGGGGGCTGAAGGCACAGAGGTGGATTCATCATGAAGCTAATCAAGCTTACACTTCACTTGTGACTAATGTCTCTTTCCACAATAACTTCCCCTCTGTTAAACTTTCCCTCTTGATCAGGTGGCATCAGAATGGCCATCAGATTTTTTTTGGAATTCATCTATGCATCAAGTTGGGATGCATCTATGAAAAGAAAAAAAAAAAGAGCAGTACTAGTGTAGACATGGCTTCCAGCCATACTCCTCACCCAAAAGTTATACATGAAGGTATGGGGCCAGATCTTAAACAGGTATTACTGTATCTCACATCACCTGGCTCTGCAGGAATGTCGCCTCCACATAGGAGACAGTTTAAAAAGCTAGGAGCCAGAAAATAGTGGGAAAATCTTCTAATTATCAGACATTAAAACTGTAAGTAGAAAGTCCAGTTCTCATAATCCCCAGTCAAAAGCAGAAGCTTGTCCCCTATCAAGGGACAATATAATATACAACATACACCATTACAGAAACACCACATAATGTTTTCTATTAATTGTATTCATAGACTACAACTGAATATTTACAAAATTCAGTGTTTAAAGGGTACACACCTGTACTTTTACTACAAACAATAAGTTTGTTTGATAATAGATTATATATAAAAGAAACTTGAGAGAAAGCTTTCCAAATTTGACAACAATTTTTAAAATTTGAATATGTCCAATAACAAGTTGTAAGTCTGAAAGAAATGTTTCTAAACTAACGACAACAAAAGGAAAGATTTTGAACAGTCATGCTACTGGAAAGTCCAGTTTATCTTCCTCTTCGGTCTTTACAGAAGTATTACAAAACTAGAGGCCCAGTGCATGAATTCGTGCACCAGTGGGGACCCTCAGCCTGGCCTGCAGGATTGGGCCAAAACTAGCTTTTTGACATCCCCTGAGGGGTCCTGGATTGCAAGAGGGCACAGGCCAGGCCAAGGGACCCCACCGGTGCACGATCAGGGCTGGGGAGGGATGAGGGAGGTTGGCCAGCCAGGGAGGGACCTCAGGAGGGCTCCAGGGCATGTCCAGCCCATCTCGTTCAGTCCCTATTGGCTGGATCCCAGCAGCAAGCTAACCTACTTGTCAGAGTGTCTGCCCCCTGGTGGTCAGTGCACGTCATAGCGAGCGGTTGAGCAGCCTTAGCATATCATTAGCATATTACATTTTGATTGGTTGAGTGGCTGACCAGATGACCAGACACTTAGCATATTAGGCTTTTATTATATAGGATCATTTGAAGACATCAAAGAGTAGGCAGTCAACCATGGAACATTTTCAAGAATAGACCACAAGTCTTCATAAATTTACCACTGAAATCAAATCAAGCATCTTCTCCAACCACAATGGTATGAAATTAGAAATCAATTACAAGAAAACTGGAAAACACACAAACACATGGAGTCTAAATAACATGCTACTAAACAATAAATAGTTTAACAAGAAAGTCAAGGAAGAAATCAAAAGATATCTTGAGACAAATAAAAATGAAAACACAATGACCCGCAAATCTATGGGACACAGCAAACACAGTTCTAACAGGGAAATTCATAGCAATGCAGATCTACCTTAAGAAACAAAAAAACAAAAAATCTCAAATAAGGAACTAAGGAAAGAACAATAAACAAAGGAACTAAGAAAAAAAAATCTCAAATAAGAAAATAAGGAAAAAGTAAGGTTAGGAGATTAAAAATGGTGGCAGAGTAAATGGGTGCTGCATGGACATGCTCCCAGGAACAAAGTGCTATTACAACTAAAATTCAGGAAAACTTCCTGAATAATCAACGGAAAACTTGCAGTAGAGAACCCTGATACCCGAGGACCAAAAGTGGAGACTGCATAGAGACTGGATGTAACATTATTATACTTTTAAATAGCTTTTCTTGAAATATAAATGTTTATTGCATGTAAAAATAAAATACAAAAAAGAAAATAAGGAAAGAACAATAAACAAAGCCCATAAGTAGTAAAAAGAAGGAAATAATTGAGATAAGGAGAGCAGAAACAGAGTCTAAAAAAATACAAGAGATCAATGAAATCAAGAGCTAATTCTTTGAAAATACAAACAAAATTGATAAACCTTTAATCAGACTTATCAAAAATAAAAGAGAGAGGACCCAAGTAGAGGAAATCATAAATGAAAGAGGCAAAGTGAGAACTGACACCACAGAAATACAAAGAATTATAAGAAAATCTTACCAACAATTTTTTGCCAACAAATTGAACAATCTGGAAGAAATGGATAAATTCCTAGAAACATACAATTTCCAAGACTGAGTAAAAAAGAAACAGTACATTTAAACAAACCAGTAACTACCCAACAAACAAGAGTCCTAGCTTCACGGGTGAGTTCCATTAAACATTCAAAAAAGAATTAACACCTATCTTTCTCTAACTATCCCAAAAAATTTAAGAGGAGAAAAGGTTCCCAAGCTCATTTTATGAGGCCAGTATTATCCTGATTCTAAAACATGACAAAAGCACCACAATGGAAGAAAACTATAGGCCAATATGCATGATGGTCAAAATGCAAAAATCCTTAACATAATATTAGCAAACCAAATTCAGGAATACATTAAAAATATCATACATCACCATAAAGTGGGATATATTTCTGGGATGCAATATTGGTATAGTATCAACAAATCAGTTAACATGATATACCACACAAAAGTTAAAAACCATTTGGTTTTATCAAAAGATACAGAAAATTTGTTGACAAAATCCAGCATCCATTTATGATAAACTCACAGCAAAGTGGGAATAGAGAGAACATACTGCGACATAATAAAAGCCATCTATGACACACCCACAGCTAACATCACACCCGTTGATGAGAAGCTTAAAGCATTTTCCTTAAGATCAGGAACAAGACCAGAATGTCCACATTCACTACTTTTATTCAACATAGTATTGAAAGTCCTAGCCACAGCAATCAGATAAGAATAAAAGGCATTCAACTTGGAAAGGAAGAAGTAAAACTGTCATTATTTGCAGATGACATATCCTATAAAATAAAAGGGTAATATGCAAATAGACCCTAACAGCAGAACAACTGGTCACTATGACACACACTGACCACCAGGGGTCAGACGCTCAATGCAGGAGATGCCCCCTGGTGGTCAGTGCGCTCCCACAGGGGGAGCTCTGCTCAGCCACAAGCCAGGCTGCCAGCTGCCAGCACAGTGGTGGTGGTGGGAGCCTCTCCCACCTCCTCAGCAGTGCTAAGGATGTCCAACTGCAGCTTAGGCCTGCTCCCTGCTGGCAAGTGGACATCCCCCGAGGGCTCCAGGACTGCCAGAGGGATGTCTGACTGCCAGCTTAGGCCCGTTCCCTCAGCCTTACTGCGAGAGGGTAAAGGCTAGGCTGAGGGACTCCCCCAAGTGCACAAATTTTTGTGCACCAGGCCTCTAGTATTATATATAAAGAACCCTAGCTTCCATACAAAAAAACCTACTAGAGCTGATAAATGAATTTAGTAAAGTAGCAGGATAAAATTAATATACAAAAATCAGTTACAGTTTTATATACCAGTAACAAACTCTCAGAAAATAACAGACCTGCACTCTGAAAATTATAAGACATTGAAGAAAGAAATTGAAGAAGATACAAATAAATGGAAGCATATTCCATGCTCATGGATAGGAAGAAATAACATCATTAAAATGTCCTTACTACATAAAGCAATCTACAAATTCAATGCAATAATGCATTTTTTTTTTCAGAACTAGAACAAATAATCCTAAATTTTATATGGAACCACAAAAGAGCCCAAATAGCCACAGCACTCTTGGAAAAACAAACAAACACAACAAAGTTGGAGGTATCATGCTACCTGATCTCAAACTATACTAGATGGCGATAGTAATCAAAATGACATGGTACTTGCATAAAAACAGACACATAGATTAATAGAACAGATTAGAGAGCTCAGAAATAAACCCATATTTATATAGTCAATAATCTATGACACAGGAAGCAATAATATACATGGGGTAAAAACAGTCTATTCAATAAATGGTGTTAGGAAAATTGGACAGCTACATGCAAAAAAAAAAAAAAAAATGAAACTAGACCAGGGGGGGGCAAACTTTTTGACTTGATGGTCACAATGGGTTCTTAAACTGGACCGGAGGGTTGGAACAAAAGCATGGATGGAGTGTTGGTATGAACTAATATAAATTTAAAGTAAACATCATTACATAAAAGGATACGGTCTTTTTTTTCAATAGTTTTATTCATTTCAAATGGGCCAGATCCGGCCCGCAGGCCATAGTTTGCCCACGGCTGAACTAGACCATCTTCTTACACCATATACAATAATAAACTCAAAATAAAGACTTAAATGTAAGACCTAAAACCATAAAACTCCTAGAAGAAAGCATAGGCAGTAAACTCTCTGACATTACTCTTAGTAATATTTTTGTTGATATATTTCCTTGGGCAAGGGAAATAAAAGAAAAAATAAACAAATGAGCCTGCATCAAACTAAAAAAATTTTTCACAGCAAAGGAAACCATCAACAAAATGAAAAGACAATCTACTAATTGGGAGAAAATATTTGCCAATGATACATTGATAAGGGATTAATAATTCAAAATTTATAAAGTACTCATAAAACTTAACACCAAAACCCACCACAATTCATTAAAAAAATGGACAGAGGACTGAATAGACATTACTACAAATAGGACATACAGATGATCAATAGACATATGAAAGTTGCTCACCTGACACCTGTCAGATGGCTATCATCAATAAATCAACCAACAGCAAGTGTTGGTAAGAAGGTGGAGAAAATGAAATCCTCATTCATTCTTAGTGGAATTGCAAATTGGTGCAGACATTATAGAAAATAGTATGGAGGTTCCTCAAAAAATTAAAAGTAGAACTACTTATGGCTCCACAATTCCATTTCTGGATATTTATCCAAAGAAATCCAAAACATTAATTTGAAAAGATATATGCATCCCTATGTTCATTATTATTTACAACAGTCAAGACATGGAAGCAATCCAAGTGGCCATCAATAGAAGAGTGGATAAAGAAGAAGTAGTGTATATATACAATAGAATATTACTCAGTCATAAAAAATAATGAAATTTTACCATTTGTGACAACACTGATGAACCTAGAGGGTAATTCTAGTGGGATAAATCAGGCAGAAAAAGATAAATACCATACAATTTCACTTATATATAAAATCTAAAAATGAGAATAAATGAACAAACAATACTGAAACAGACTCAAAGAAACAGAGAACAATTTAATGGTTGACAGATGGAAGGTGCGTTGGATGACTGGGTGAAAAAAGTGAAGGGAATAAGTAGTCCAATTGGTAGTTACATAATAGTTTTGGGAATATAGGTAAAGCAAGGGGAATATAATCAGTAATATTGGCCCTGGCAGGATAGCTCAGTTGGGTAGAGCGTTGTCCTGATTCACCAAGGTTGGGGTTTGATCTCCAGTCAGGGCACATACAAGAAGTAACCAATAAATGCATAAATAAGTGGAACAATAAATCAATGTTCCTCTCTCTATCTAAAATCAATAAATTAGAAATATTAATAATATTGTAATAACTACATATGGTGCTAGGTGGGTACTAGACATATTGGGGAGATTGCTATATAAATTATATAAATGTCTAACTGCTATGCCGTATATCTGAAACTAATATAATCATATTCAATGTTAACTGTAATTAAAAAATAAAAATTAAGAAAAAGAGTATGAATACATAGGGGGAAAGTATTAATGGAGATTGTCAGGCAGTTAATTAATAAACTTGTGTCACTTTTCTGGATTTTGTGATGCTTATGAAATTTGCCAGCTTTCTTCCATTTGTAATGTGCTGTGGTTTTCTTTGCACACCTAAATTTGTACAATTTAAAAAATTATTTCCTTTTAAAGCTTCCCCACCCCTGATTATGGACATTTCAGGCTCCACAAATAGCCACTCTCTGGGAGAGTAATGTGATCAAGAAGTACTGGGTCAGAGGCAGGTCAGAGAGACCAGCGTTCCTGCAGAGAGGCGACTGGAGCTGCCTGCAGGGCTGCTGCACATCTGGAGCCACAGTTTGGGGAGCGGGATGGGGACCTGGAAATGAGGAAAGCTCCCCCCTCTGGAGCTGCAGGTGAACTCTGGTCCAAAGACGGTCACTCGCATCCCGAGTAACAAGTCCCACTCCCTTCATGGTTTTGGGTAAACGTGGGTGATCGTGTTCATTCTTGCAATAATAATAAAAGCAGCTAACATTTATTTAGTGCTTTGTGTGGGCCAAGGAATTAACTTAATTTGAACTGAGTTAATCCTCATGATGATCTTGTCAAGTCATTGACTCTGATCCTTATTTTTATGGGCCATGTAATGCTTTCCGTTCATAGGTTTACGCATGTTATAGGTTCGCCATCACTGATGTAGATTGTCAGGCCCCGCTCTAATTCATTCTTAATCATGAAGTCTAAGGTGGGGCTCATGAAATTAATACAGACAGTTTTGTTGTTGTTAATCCTCACCTGAGGATATTTTTTCCATTGCTTTTTAAGGAAGCGGAGAGAAGGGAGGAAGGGAGAAGAGAGAGAGAGGGAGATAGAGACATCAATGGGTTACCTCTCGCACAAGCCCTAACCAGGGCCAGGGATCAAACCTGTAGCCCAGGTTTATGCCATTGACCAGGAATCAAACATGTGACCCTCTGGTGTTTGGCCAATGCTCTAACCATTTATCAACACTGGCTAAGGCAATACATACATTTTTAAAGCATCCCCTTCCTCCAGTGATTTCGATGCTGCCTATTGGGGGTTTCATAAACATCTCCTTCAGCTCAGGGGCTCTCCAGCTGGAGTGCACATTAGAATCACCAGGAAAGCTTTAAAAACGTACCAATATGCAGGCCCAGAACAATTAAATCAGGATCTCTGGAGTTGGGCCTGGGCATGGGTGATAGTAAAAGCTCCCTATTTGAATTTCAAGTCCAGCCAGGGTTCGACAGCCATCATCCTAGCCCAGTGGTTCTCAACCTTGGCTGCACATTAGAATCACCTGGGAATCTTTTTAAAATCCTGATTTCTGGGCCTTATCCTCTGGAAATTCTGTTTCTTTGTTACTAATGTTGTGGCCCCACCCCATAACAAAGAAACAGAATTTCCGGAGGATGAGGCCCAGAAATCAGGATTTTAAAAAAGATTCCCAGGTGATTCTAATGTGCAGCCAAGGTTGAGAACCTCTGCTCTAGGCAGTGAGAAGCTGTAAACCATGAAAGCATTGCTATTCACTACTAGAAAAATTATATTTTGGTCTCTGTCCCAGTTCCTGCACAGAGCTCTGAAACCCCTGTGATTTCCTAAGTGATCAGAGCACTGGGAGCATCTTTTGTGTTAATATTTGGTCTTTGACCCTGGCTCCTGACCCAGAGTTCCAAAACCCCTTGGCATTTCCTGGGTGATAGGAGTGTCTTTGTTCTAATGAGGTGACTCTGGGTGTGCTCCTGGGTGGGGGTTGGTCACCAGGAAACCAAGCCATGCTTAGAGACTTGGAACTTTCAGCCCACCCCGTTCCTAGGAAGATTACATTAATAATCAATCATGCTTATGTGATGATGAATCCATAAAACCCCCCAAATCACGGGGTTCAAATAGCTTTTCATCAGATTGGTGAACATATTTCTATGTCAGGAGGACAACACTCCCCAACTCCACAGGGTCAGAAGCTCTGGCACACGGGACCCTCCCAAACTCTATGGATGTCTTCATCTGGCTGGTCATCAGTACCCTTTATCATGCGCTTTATCCTACAATAACAGTGGTAAAGGTGCTTCTGACCTTTCTAGTAACTAATTAAACCCAGGGAAGGGCTCATGGGAACCTCCAATTTGTAGCCAAACTGGACAGAGTTGTGGGTAACCTGCGACCTACTTGGGATTGGCATCCGAACTGCGGGACAGTCTTGTGGGACTAAGCCCTTCACCTGTGGGGTCTGCACTAACTCCAGTTAGTGTCAGAATTCCTCCGGGTGGGGGAACTCCTCATATGTGGCATTATAAGTGTTATGAGTGTGAGAGTAGTAGTGTGACAGTAAAAGGAAACAGTTTTTCCTAGATAATCACCTAAATAAAATACATAAAATGGCCATTAGTCACCTTACCTCTAAAAAATAAAGACACTTTTGGTGAACTTTTCTCAAGATAAAAACAGTAAGAATACAGTATATTAAGAAACAACAACATTTCCCATGTGCATGCACTTGGTGTTGCCTCACACTTCAACACATGCCCTTACTTAATTCTTACGGGGCTGTGGAGCCATTGCCCCCACTCCATACGGGAGAAGCGAAGGGCAGACAGAGAGCTGCTGCTCCGTGCCTGACGAACTGAATGGAGGTTGAGCAGGAACAATTTATTTTTCCCCCTCAAACCTGGCAGCCAATAAATTTCAATATACTTTTCAGAGCACTTATAACATTAAGGGAAGTCCTGGAAAAGCCCCTTGAAGAGGGGCTTCCTTGATTTAGAATTTTGGTGGTGATAGAACTTTCTGAGAAGGCAAACAGGAGGTACAAAGAAGGTGGGGGATGGAGGTAGGAAGACAGGCCCTCAAATTCACTCACAAGCATACCAACAGCTAAAACAGAATTTCCTTGATTAAAAAATTCACCCCCAAATTCCAAGCTGTTTGAGATTTGACTCTAAACCAGAAAAATCTTCAAGTGGACAAACCAACCATGTGATTAATCAGCGAGACTTTTTTCCAGGTTTCTTTCAGATTTGCCAATCATTGGAAATATTATGTAAATTTTTTAGATTGTTTCGAACTTGTAAGACTCACATTTCATTTATATAAGACCGGTTATGGGCATATTTGCTATTATTAGTAAAACAATACACACATGCTCTTCAAACACAATTATTCTGGGGAAAAGTCTCGTTTCCAGAAACCATCTGAATGGTCTTCAGTCCGACTGCCAACGGGCAGAAGTGGAGAAGTGGGAGGAGGGGTGCTGGGAGGGCGTGCTCCCCTGTAAAATCAACCCAGGCTCCTGGGCACCTCTTCCAAGGAGCTGTCGCTTCCATGCATCCAGACATTCCTCAAGGAGGGGAGGGAGGGTGGGTGGCTACATGGTCCTGCGCTGTTTAGTCATTAGAGTTCATTAAGGGATTTGTACCACCAAATTATGCCTAAAAATACAAAGACCAGCTGTGCCTGCTTGGTTCCCAGCATGTGGTGAGCCAGCTAACAAGGAGAGGGGGCCCAAATCAGGCAAGTTGACTTAGATAAGTAAACTGGGTTACAAAACACCACTGCCAACTGGGGAAGAGCTGGTGACCCCCCTAGGACACCAGGTAGTCTGGCCCCTTCCTCTGGGCTGGGCTGGGCTGTGGGGACTGACATGACAGCAGTCTGAGAGGATGAACAGGGGACAGAGACACTCCTGTCTCCCCCTTTGGAGGGCTCTGCACCTCCAGCTAGTTGACTCAGGACTACCTTCCTGCAGAAAATGTTCTCTTTTTCGTACATTTGAGAAAAAGTGTGTGTGAATATCTGACTTCAGGGGCCACTATGTAAACCACCAAAGGGACGAGGAAGTGAGAACAAAGACTTCTTATTGTTGCTCAGCATTTCTCCTTCCTGGCCTCCTGTCTCCACAGCCACAGGTCCCTTCCCAGCTCGTCACCACCCCAACACGCACTTTGAGAAAACAAAGTCTCTTGTAAGAGGAGTATGAACTCATGGAAGGAGCATCCTTATCTTTGTATCCAGAAAATCTTTGGTTTAAATTGCAGGGCTCTGCCATTTACCAGCTGGGTGACTTTGAGCAACTTAAGTCCTTCTCTGAGTTTCAATAACCTCATCTCCAAAATGGTGACATAACACCTACTTTATCTGGTGGTTTGGAAAATGGAATTAGATACTGCTTACAAGGCACCTCTCACAGTGCCTGGTACCTTGAAGAGGATACTCAATCAATGTTAAGCAAGCCCTCCACATTTATTATAACATACTCCATAATCCTAAACATGTGACAATCATTTCTGCCCTCTCCCCACCATTCCCCATATTTCTCATGCTGCAAAGCAAGATAAAGAGGAGCTGCAGGTCCCACCTGGTAGACAGCCCTGGAGAAGCACCATAGTTTCTGCATCAGCTGCAGGGCCCGAAGGCTCTCCCTTCCGCACGTCCTCAGCGCCCGGCAAGTCAGGTCCCACACCAGCTGGTCCCAGCCACAGAGCAGGTCCTCAGCGCCAAGCAACCAACAGCCAAGCCAGCTCCAGGCCCCGCCTTTACCCTCTGGTCCCAGGCCCCACATTCAGAGCTGGGTTCTTTCAGTACCGCAAAGTTCAAATGTCACTAGATTTAATCAGGCAAGGAAAAAATGCAGGCAAAATAACTGTTTCCTCTTGCTCACTCTTCTCTCCCTTACCTTCCCTCACCACCCCACTACCCTTCAGGTCCTGTTTTCCAGCAAGGATTAGCCAATGGCTCCTAATTCAAATGTTTTCTCCCTGTGTCTGGGAACTCTCCAGGGACACGGTGAAAACAAGACTCACCCTGCAGAAAATTGCACATCCCTCCCTCTCCAGTGCACAGAGGCGGCTTTTGGGGCAGAACTGAGGGAAGAGCATGAACCCAGAGTCATCACTGAGTTCTCCTGGTTCCCGGAGTTCGTCCAGGGTGAGAAGCAGAGAGGAGAGAGCTGCAGCCTCCCCGCCAACATTCCCAAGGCATTCCATCTTTCCTCTTAACTCTTTGAAACTTAGAGAGCAACAAGTGTCTGCATGGCGAAGCAAAAAGGCCCGTCTTATATCAACCCTGGAGAAATTGCTATTTCTGTGGCCAATTTATAAAAACACAGGCATTTTCTTTGGAAATTTTCCAAGTTGAGACTAGGATTAAAAGGGCTGTAAGAAAGCTTATCTGAGAGATTTTATATCAACACCCTCAATTTGGGAGGAAAGCAGATAAAGGAGGTAAAGGCAAAATATTCTACATTTCCGCACGATGGGGCATTTTCTCCAAAGCTCTTACAACTTTACTATGTATTGGATCAGCCCTTTGTGAATCTCAGTCCAAGGAAAGACATCCAGCTGAACAGGGTGCAATTATATGAGATGTCTGTTTTGAGTTTGATTATTTTAAACCATGTTTTGTAAGGGCATCTGCATCCTAATTTAATAGAATCCAGAGCAGCAAGGAGAGGCAACAGGTAGGAGAGGTTCAGCCACCGCACAATCTGGACAGTTAAGAGAAGGAGCATGTTTAGTCTCAATAGCATTTTGGTTGGATAGCCCTGAAAAACCATAGTAGTCACTGAGAGGTATTTGCCATGTGCACATTTTCCCCATTCAGTCATCCATCCATCCATCCATCCACTCACCCACATCTCTTCAACTTGGACCTTTAATAGCATCAGAATGGTAGTACAGTACTGGAATGTCCTGAAGTCCAACATACCTGAGGTTAAATTTGGCCCAACCAGCCACCTACTGTGTGACCTCAAATTAACTTCTCTGACATATTTCCTTATCTGTAAGATAGAAATCACACCAACCTCATAGGGTTGTTATGAGGATTAAATGAGACAATATACTTAAAGTGAACTACATTGAGCATGGCATGTACCTGATTTTATTTATTTTTTGGAGCACTTACTATGATCAGGTAATTCAAGGATATTACCTACTATTGATTACATGAAGCTCTTGAGATCTTTTCAAAATTTGGTTCTCCACATCATCCTCTCTTAATCCCTTTTCTTCTTCTGCCATGAATTGATACATTAATCCTATATAATAAAAGGCTAATATGCAAATTGTCCGCTTGACTGGGAGTTCAACCAGGAGTTCTGGCCAGCCAACCACCCCTGGCTTCTCTCCCTGGCTGGCCTGGCTCAATTGGCCCCAATTGGGGTGGGCCAGCCAGACCCCACCTGTGCACAAATTCATGCACCAGGCCTCTAGTTAATTTAATAAATATGGGAAGCCCAAGTTCATTTAACTCGGCTTTGATGAATCTTAATCATTTTCTCATGAGTGATGGCTTTGAGGTAAAACATTACACCTGTATGTTATTCCTTTATTTCCACACACCCTGGAATAAAAAGGAGATACTAAGGAATCTTGCCTTCCTATAAACACCCCATCAGCAGAGACAGCTTTGTTTAAGGAAGAAATAAAAAAGATATGTGAAAGAATGATAAAAAAACTAAGTTAAAAAACAAATGGTATGGGGAAAATGATTGTACTATTAACATTACCTAACCACCTTGGTACTTCAAGAAAGAACAAAGACCAGCTACATCACAGTTAGCTTTTGCCTGTGTCCCGAGCTCATGCTGTCCATCCTCTGGGGATTCTGGCTGGGAACTAGGCTCTTGTCCGAAGTGTGTAATTATGGAACAGATAGGGACAGTTTTCAAGATACTGATTACTCTCTGAGTAAATACTGTGACTTTAATTTTTTAAAAAGTTAAATATATTTTTAGCTTATGGTCTGGGAATCTTTTAAGTCCATAGGCACCATAGGCTTTTTAAAAACATGCCTGGATACCAACATATTAATTCCTGAGAACTGTGAGACCTACTTAAGCTGTTCTGAAGTCTTTACCACTCATGGGGATAGGGTCATCCAACATGGAGACTTGCTGTGCACCTGCAATCTGATCCTGGCATTATCAGCAGATGTCCCCAGCCTTCGAAAGCACAGGAGAGAAAAACTGGTTATGCCCCAGTGCTGTGGAGGATGCTGCCCAGCATCATTAGCCCAGTCTCTTCAATCGCAGCTCTGATTCTGCTGTAGACTCTGTGCTGCCAATTCAGACTTTCACAGGGCAGCTGCCCCAATGGTGTCTGACAGGCTGTGCATGCAAATAGTATACTATCATTGAGCATGATTCCCTTGCTTTTAAAGGGATTTATAATGCTCAGAGCAATTAGACATAGATGTGTGTATATGTGTGTCTCTGTGTATATGTCTCTGTGTGCCTATCTGTGTTTGTATATACATGTGTGTCTGTGGATGTGTATATATGTATCTGTATGTCATGTGTGTGTCTGTGTGCATGTACACCTTCATTTCACAGAGGAGGAAATAATAGTGCAGAGGGTCAGAGTAGCATTTCCAGGCCACATGGATATTGTGATGGAGCTGGGACCTGACACCAGGGCTCATCAGGCAAATAAATGACCTGGACTTGTCTTACTGACTCCCAGCTCCTTTTAATAACTTTCTATCCTCAAAAATCATGGAAAATTGAGCTTTTTGATGTAGCTTACTACTTAGTCAATTGATCACAAAACAAAGAATAATGAATAAATATCTCATGGTGTCTAAAGGGTAAGCAACATCATTGAGGTACCAGGAAGACATAATTAAGAGCAATCACTGTTATCACCCATCTTTTCATGAACTCTTTTGCTAATGTTTGGGATGAAAGAGTCCAAGTATTAGTTATGTGGCAGGATTGGGTCAGTTGTGTACGTTTGCCTATCGTATGCCCTGTGGGGAGGGGCATTACAAGTAGAATGGAAGTGTTGGTCCTGTGGTTCCTTGGGAAGGGACCAAGGCTGAGTACTCTGAATCTGGTGCTGACCCTGAAGGAAGGCAGGCACTGTGAAGCCAAGAGTTCCTGCCCAGGACAAAGGAGAGGCTGTTGGACTGGGCAAGGCACACAGGACCATGAGGGCACTGCCCTGCACTTCTAGCACCACCGCTCTCCTAGCCACTGCCACTTTGTCCAGCTGCTCGTCTTCTGCCCTGTCTCCATCTGCACACCTCCGTGATTTCTGTCCCTTCTCCCAGACTCTAGGTCGCTGTTTTTGTAAAGATGGAGAAACATATTTTTTAAAACCATAAATGCCTTTGCCTGACTCTAGGGATTTTCAGACATAAATACCACCTTGAGAAGAAGTCAAAAACTCTAAGTTGCAAGTAATGTGAACAAAATTATGAACAGAATTTTCAAATACAGGAAGACACAGGAAATCACACACACACACACACACACACACACACACACACACACACACGAGCAAGTATATGTATAGCAACCAGAGAAATCGATTCAGAAATGCAATCTAAGGTAACCGTGTTAATTATTTGGTGATTATTTACTGACATCTATTTCAGAAAATGCCAGCTCTAAGACTGAGTGGAGAACTTCTACACTCCATGTCAGGTCAGCTACCAGGAGACACAAATAGTATTTTTTAAAACATATTTTTATTGATTTCAGAGAGAAAGGGAGAGGGAGAGAGAGAGAGAGATAGAAACATCAGTGAGGCAAGAGAATCATTGATTGGCTGCCTCTTACAGGGAATCGAACCCTGACCTCTTGGTTCATAGGTTCACACTCAACCACTAAGCCACACTGGCTGGGCACAGATAGTATTTTTAAAAAGTTTCTCTTAGTTGGGTTTTGTTATCTTTTACTGATAGAATCTGAAGGTAAAGGGCAGTTTCTCCAATATCAAAGCCCCAGTTCAGTTGAGACCCAAAATACCCAGACATTCCAACCCAAATTAATAAGCCACATCTGTTCTCTTGGAAGAACTAAAGAGGATCGATAGGCAACTAATTCCAAAGTGAGCCTGAGAAGGTGCTGGAGAAGAAATAAATCCACAACAGCAAGGGGAGTGCAGGCTGTTGTCAGAAATAGTTGTTGGCCATATTTTCAGCTTTTTAGGAAGCAGATTCCTCCTGGGTTTTGTGTGCAGCTAACTTTTCTGTGCCACATAGGGGCCCTTTCAGCTCTTCACTACAGATTCACATTTTAATTCTGCATCCCCTCCTGACTTCCAACACAGGACTCAAACTTAGGTTGAAATCTATGGCACATTTTGTTTTTTCCATCCACTGAATGCTTTTGTTGTTAAATCTCCACGTGTAACCAAAATGCTGGTCTGGGGCAGAGCTGGGTGCTTATTCATTAAATGAAGGAAACCCATAGCTCTTTGTTAGTGTTCTTTAAAAAAAAATCCACTTTACTGAGATATAAAGTATATACAGAACATTTTGTCCATTCAAAGTGTACGTTCAGTGGTTTTTCAGTGTATTCACAGGTTGTACAGCCACCACCACAATCTAAATTTAGGCCATTTTCATCACCCTAAAAGAAACTCTGTGCCCATTAGCTGGCAGTCCTCCCTTCCCCAGACACTGGCAACCACTAATTTACTTCCTGTTTCCATAGATAGGCTTATTCTGGATATTTTATATAAACTAGAGGCCTGATGCATGAAATTCATGCAAGGGTAGGCCTTCCTTTCCCTGACTGCAGGCACCAGCTTCCCTCTGGCACCCGGGACCCGGGCTTCTCTTGCAGCCCTAGCTTCGTCCTGAAGGTCATCAGGAAGGACGTTTGGTCTAATTAGCATATTATGCTTTTATTATTATAGATGTGACTTGGGGGAATGGCTTCTTCCCCTAAGCATAATGTTTTGAAAGTTCATTCATGTAGCAAGTATCAGTACTTCACTCCTTTTTCTTGCTGAATAAAAATCCATTGTATGGATGAACTATGTTTTGTTTATCCATTCATCCGTGGTAGGCATTTGGGTTGTCCTCACTTTGGGGGCTGTTATGAATAATGTTACTGTGGATATTTGCGTACATGTTTTGGGAGGATGCACATTTTTCATTTCTCTTGGGTGGAATAGTAACTCTGTGTTTAACCTTTTCAGGAACTTCCCAGCTGTCTTCCATAGTGACTACGCCATTTTACATTCCCACCATCAATGTCTGATGGTTCTAATTTTCCCACATCCTTACCCACCTTGATACTGCCTGTCTTTTTGACGTTAGCCATACTGGTGGGTATGATGGTAGCAT
>NW_006292337.1:712254-749225 GCF_000327345.1 Myotis davidii | reverse complement strand
AATTCTATGGCACGGCCACTGCAAAGGGTGGGTGTGAGCAGCAAGCAAAAAGGGCTGGCTGTAGGGTGCTGGCCTCTTGCTCCCTGGCTTAGCCCCAAACCTCTGCTGCAGACAGATAGGTGGGGAGTGCAGAAGAGCCCAGCAATTTCTCTTTCTTTATCATCAGCTCCCCTCCACCCCCTTCTCCTTCTGCTCCTGACACTCTCACGCCCACCATCTGGGGCCAAAGTCCAAATAGTTTTGGAAGTTCCCCTTTGTCACTTTAAAATCCCAGTGCCAGCTCTTTGGGGAAAGGATTTTAGAAATAGCACTTGTATGGTAAAGTGAGTGGGTGACGTGCAAAACCCAAACCCAAACAAGCTTTTGAATTCTGAGGCATTTCAGGACTGCTCACTCACACAGCTAATCCCATATTTGGGTCTGGACAATGTCCCAGCTCTGACAGTCATCATTGCGTCATCAGGCCTCAACCTGAGAACCCGGGAGAGCCATTTATATAAACGCGAGGGAGCTTACTCTTCATTTGGGGGGGAAGGAGAATGCTTTTTGAAAAATGCTTGGCTGTGTATATAAAATATTTTGGGTCCCTGGGAAAGTAGTTTGGGGAGGCAGGGGCTGCCCTCTGGCTTAAGTGCTCCAGAATTGCATGCCAAGAGCTATGTTTAGAAATATTTCCCCCAAGCTTCACAAGCCATTATACAAGTGGTCTTAAGGCCATAAAAGTGATGTCATCCTATCAATTACCCAGTTACGAAAGTCAGTTCACATATACATGCCAGACCCCAACAGAAATAAAACCAGGCTGTCTGAATTAAATCCGTCCAGGCCCTGAATGAGAAATTAAATGCCCCAGCTCTTTTCTCATTCTCTGGGTATTTGGTTTCCATGGAGCTCAGTGGCCGAGGATGATTTTTGAGTATATATTTTACGACATGTATTTATGTGATCACAGCCTTATGTGAAAACCTATAAGCCTTGTTTTATTTAGGAGTTACATACACTTGGAAGGGCCCTGGTCTGGGGCCTGTTGATAAATGGGAATGGAATGGCCTATTCACAAGGGAGGGCCCGCCTGCTTGAGAAGTGGGTCTCCACTGAGATAGGCAGGAGCTTGCAAACCACTCCCTTCTCAGGGGACAAGGTGAAGATGAGTTAATGTCCACAGGAGAGTTGCTGAAAGAGAATTAACACTTTCTCTCCTAGTGGGAACCTCAAAGACCTTCGTAAATTTGTGTCTAGAAGCTGTGAAGGTAACATTTCTCTTCCAACTAAAAGGAAAGAAAGTGGAATTTATAAGAGGTAAACAGGGATAAAAGCCCCCTGGGTTTTCACCTATAACTTAAGTTCCATTTAACTCTTGACCCAACTGCAGGTACAGTAAGTAAGTCTTCACTTAACATCTTCAATAGGTTCTGCAACTTTAAGAAAAATGACATATAATGAAACCATTTTTACCATAGGCTAATCAATATAAACAAGAGCTTATCAATGTTATAATGAAATGACATTGAACTAAACAATGTTATTTGAAGACCTACTGTAGTATGCTGTTTATAACATACTAGAGGCCCGGTGCATGAAATTCGTGCATGGGTGGGATCCATAGGCCTGGCCTGCCATCAGGGCTGATCAGGTTCCCTGTCTCCCCCCTCCTCCTTCCCTTGCAGCCCACATCTGCCACCACCCCAACCCTGGCTCCCCATCCCAATCCAGGGCCCAGCCCCGATCAGGCAATCAGGGCCTGCCGGCCAGCGGGAGGGACTTGAGTGTTGGATGGCCGGGGAGTGGGGCTGCAGGAGCTTGCAGGGTGGCCAATCAGGGCCCCAGTCAGGCTGGTTAGCCACCACAGTGCACATCATAGTGACCAGTCATTCCGATCATTCCATTGATCTGGTCGCTTGGCTTATATATATATAGATTAGAGGGGTTTACTTAAAAATGCTATTCACTTGTAGTAAAGCCTCTTTCTTCTCTAAAACTCTGCCTTCTGTTTTAGCAATCCTACTTTTTTTTTGGCATCACTGGTGTCTTGGACTTAATAGGAATGTCATGAGTACTGAATGAATGAAATTGTCTATTTTATATAAAAGTGTAGGCTGTGACTTTTCCTGCTGGTCTTGGGTGACACATCTTCAAAACATCTACCCTGGAGTAGCTTAAAGTCCTTAACAGGTGGTAGGTACCATTTTTAAAAAAGCCTGAGTTTTAGTGTTAGCCCTAAGTCCCCCTTCCTATTCAGCAATGAAGACTTGACACTCTGTGACAATGACAACACAAAAGGTTGATGAATGGGAATGGAATGGCCTCACTAATGTAGGTGGGGTCAGTGTGGCTTCTGTGGGTCAGATGCAATTTTGATGAGCTAATGACTTCCAGAAGCCATTTTCTAGGCTATATTTTTGTGTCTATTTCTTAGGATGCTTTTCTCAAGGGGAGAGAGAACACAGAGATGTAAAAGCTGTCTGGCCATCTGAAGAACCCAGATGGGAGACTGTCCGCTGGCCAGCACGTTGTTCCACCCAGTGCTCTGCATCCTTAGCATCACTAAGTCTAAGGGTAAGGACCCAAACCAATCCACAGTTAGGCCTGGTTCGAGATTGTATTCCAACGTGGCTGTGGCAAAACATCTATTTTATTCTAGTCTAGCACATTTTCTACACTTAACAAAAAGTCTTCTCAGGATGCAACACCCATAACAATAAAAACAGAAAATCCCAAAAAACACAAAACAAAACAAAAAGCAACCATGAGTTTTGTATATTGAGCTGGTCAATGGGGATGGGGTGAGCTGATGAACTGAACTTCTATAGTACAAAACTAGTGGTGTTTTAGGATAAGCTTCTTAATTTTTTGAGTTGCCTAGACTGCCACTGAAGAATTTTAATACTGTGCTTTCCCATTAAGATCTCTTAGATAAAACTATTTGGAGTGCTGTTTTCTGGAACTATTTAAATTATAGGTAGCATGGTCTTTTTGGATCCACGGCTGACCAAGGATAATAGGAATGGCTTAGGATTTAGCAACAGTGCTTGGAAAACCAAGAACAATGTTGGGATTGGAGATCTAGGCAAATTATGGTTAGATAATCAGGATAGTCATCACAGATATCCAGGGTCATCCAGAATTTCAAGATAAATCAATAAGTTCAAAGCCAGCAACCAAAATATTTGTGAATAATGACTCCGGAGGTCCTGTTGACCAGGAGGCCAGAAACTAGGTGGACTAAGAGCAAACATATGAAATATATGTAACAAAGCAAGCCTAGTGGTCATGGCTGGCTAAAGACTGAAGGGAAAGCAAAGCAGACCAGACCCTGCGCCGTCTGCCAGGAGATTTATACCCTTCCCATTAGGGCAGAGTCAAGTTCCCAGTGGGACACCAGTGCCTTGCAGGTGGAAGCAGGTGAATCGGGACCTGCCACAGGGCAAGTGTGTGGAGGAGGAGGAAGAGGTACGGTCCTGCCAGGTTACCCTGATCAGCCACCAAGATTCCCTCTACCATCAAGCGCTGCATAGATGATAGTGGCCCCGTAAGATTATAACAGAGCTGCAGTGTTTCTGTTTCCTGGTGACATCCTAGCTGCCTTAATGCTGTTACAATGTGCTTCTGTTTTAAGCTAAGTGTTAGCTTAAGAGTTGAAAAGTTAAAAAATATTTTAAAAGATTATAACGTTAACAAGTTATAGTAAGCTAAGGTTAATTTTCTATTCAAGAAAAATACAGAATGTACCAAAAAATGTATGCACACTGTAAGAGCTGATAGCTCAATTTTAAAAATGACATGTATTTTAATAAACACTGCCTTTATAATTATTCAAAGTGTGTGTATACATTATTTGGGGACATCCTATATATTTTTAAATAAACTTAGTGTAGTTTAATTGTACACTGTTTATAAGGCTACACAGTGTACAATAATATCACTCACTGACTCACCCAGAACAACTTCCAGTCTTGCAAGTTCCATTGATGGGAAGTGCGCTATACAAGTGTACCATTTCTTATCTTTTATACTGTACCTTTTCTGTGTTTGGATATGTTTAGATCAACACCACTGTATTGCAATTGCCTGAACTATTCCATAGAGTAACACCTTGTACAGGTTTGTAGTGTAGAAGTAATAGGCTTACCTGATAGTCTAGGTGTGCAGTAAGCTATACCACAGGTTTGAGTAAGTACCTGCGCTTTATCACATTAGAACAAATTGTCTAAGGATGCATTTCTCAGAATGTATCCTTGTGGTTAAGCGGTGCATGACTATATTTGGATCTCCTCTAAGTCCTGCCAATTTCTGACAGATACTAAGCAGCCCATACAAGTGAAACAGTTACTTAACCCAAGGCTCAGTGTGTGCCTGAATTTGCATGAGGTTCTTCTTTTTATTGTTAACCTTCACCCAAAGATATTTTTTCCATTGATTTTTTTTTTTAATTTTTAGAGAGAGTGGAAGAAATAGAGGGTGGGAGAAGAAAGAGAGAGAGAGAGAGAGAGAGAGAGAGAGAGAGAGAGAGAGAGAGACATGGATATGAGACATCCATTGGTTGCCTCCCGCACTTGCCCTAACTACCCAGGTACGTGCCCTGGACTGAGAATTGAACCTGCAACCCTTCGGAGTCAGGGCTGATGCTCTAGCCACTGAGTGAGTAGCACCAGTCAAGGCTGCACAAGGTCCTTTTCCACAATTGGCAACCCAAAAATTAGAGGGTCAGAAAGGCCAGGGAAATAAACTAAGGACAGAACTTCCTTTAACAACTTAAGAGGAAAAACATAATTATACCTATATAGGCCATGAGGGCATCTGAAAATCTATAAGAAAAACCAGCTTAAACTTTATTGTTTGATTTGTCATGAAAAACAGAATGTAATGAATTTTTTGTTTTTAAAAAAGTCTCTGTTTGGTACAATTTGAGGTAAATTTCCACTAGAGTAGAAGGAAATTGGATCAGGGTGTTGGTTATTTCCCCCTTGAAACAAAGGTGATGATTTAAGATTCTCCTTTGAGGAGCAACTTAGGAGCTAAGTGCCTTCTGTTGGTGTCTCTTAATAAACCTGGGACAATGGCTTCATTGTAGCACAGCTGGGGCCAGACTTCTGTTAATTAAGCACCAGTAACTGGCAGGTCGGCATCCCCTTCTGGGTTTGACCACAATAAGGGTTGAGGCACTCCCTCCAGGGAGCACCCCTCCCCCTCTACCAAATCAGGATGCATTTCAAAATGTGAAGCCAAGCAGCACAGGGGGCAGGCATGTCAGGAAATTAAGTGTGTATTTACAGCCCAGGCCCAGGTCCTGTGTGCCACATGGAAGCATTTACCTGTCGGGTTTCACACCCCACTACCTTCTGGGTTTCAGATATTGATTTTTTTGAATTGTGGTAAGAGAGACAGAACATACAATGTACCATACACATTGCTGGGCAACTGTCTCTACCACCCGTTTCCAGAATCCAAGACTGAAACCCTGTGCCCATTAAACAACTCCCCCAGCCTCGACAACACCATTCTACTTTCCATCTAAAGTCCATGAATTAGACTATTCTAGGTGACTCATGTAAGTGGAATCATCCAATATTTGTCTTCAAGGTTCACCTATGTTGTAGCATGTGTCAGAATATGCTTTTTTAAAAGGCTGAATAATATTCCATCCTATGTATATACCACATTTTATTTATAATTGCTCCATCTATGGATATTTCAATTGGTTTCTAACCCTCTATCCCTCTCCCTTCCTCTCTGTAAAAAATCAGTAAAATAAAATAAATAAATAAATAAATAAATAAAATAGTTGCCATTGTTAAAAAAAAAAAAATTCATCCTATGTTTGTCCTTCTCCATTGACAGACAGTTGGGTTGTTTCTACCTTCTGGTTGCTATGAACATGGACATAGAAATAACTGTCCGAGTCTCTGCTTTCCTTTCCCAGAACTGGAATTTCTGGGTCACGTGGTGATTTCAGTTTGTGAAGAAGTGCCATGGCACCGGACACCAATCTTTTCACCTACTGCTTCTGCCCTCTTCTCCCTGAGGCAGGCTGGGTCTTTGCCCACAGACAGACAGACAAGCAGTACTGATACTTAGTATTTGTTTGCCCCAATGCGTCTGGCTCGGTGGTCCTGGGTGAACAGTGCTCCTTAGTGCGCATGAGCCTCAGGGGCCCCTGCCCTTTACGACATCTGAACCTGCGTTCTCATTCCGAGGCCAGATCTGAGTCTGGCTCTGACGTTCAGCTCACACACTTGGGGCCAAGGCACCCTTCGTGGCCCTCCCCCTGGACACTCAGCACTAACCACTCTTCTGGTCATGACTGTGGGCCTCAGGGGAAGGCAGGCTGGTTCCTCTGCTGAGGGCCGGGGGCAAGGGAAGGAGATTGGGCATGAGTGGTGCCCACTGAGGCTGAGAATGTGGTCCCATTTAAATTACCCGGAACATAGGCTAGTGGGTGTGAGTTAGGGTCAGGCACCAGGATGTGGAAAGCCACCAGAGAGGGATTAGGGTTCTTTCTGACCTGAAGAAAGGCTCACTCCTAGAACCAGGGCTAGCAAGAGTGGAGCAGGGTGTCAGGACCGCAGCCCTAGCGGCTCCAGCCTCCATTGCAAAGCAGACCCAGAGCAGGGTCAAGGGCACTAGCCCACTGACTTGGCCTGGGTTAGGAGGAAACAACCAAAACTGGGACATGCTGGTCCCTGGCACGCCCTCAGCCATTGGCTGTCAGGCATCCTGGGCAACATCTCTGCCTCTTGGACTCTGCTAGACACGACCGGTGCAGAGACAGGTATAGCACTGGCAGCTGTCACACCTATAGCGGGACAGGACTAGCCAGGAGGGGTCTGACACCTGCCAGCTGGCTCTAAATGAGGCCCCTCCCACCCCCGCTGTGCCCAATGATGACAGTGAGACCACCAGCGACTTCTGGTGTCTCTATTCCTTCAAAGGCAAGTTTGGTGGGAAGAAAAATTCAATTCCTAAGCAGCCTAAGGCCGTGGTTGGCAAACTGAGGCTCATGAGCCACATGCGGCTCTTTGGCCCCTTGAGTGTGGCTTTTCCTAAGCCTTAGGAGTACCCTAATTAGGTTAATAACAATGTACCTTCCTATATAGTTTATGTTTAAAAAATGTGGCTCTCAAAAGAAATTTCTATCATCGTACTGTTGATGTTTGGCTCTGTTGACTAATGAATTTGCCAACCACTGGCCTATGGTTTAGAATGTGCAGCTAATGAAAAGAGCCACTGCCATCGTCTGGCACTGAGGTCACTGTCTGCAGATGAGCTCCTGTAACTGGAGATGATACCTAAGAGTCCAGATCAGAGGTGCTTGTGGGTCAGCCTGCATTGGATTCCCCCAGAGTATAAGGCCCAGCATTGGCATTTCTCACATGTTCTCAGGTGAGGCTGACACTCTGGCCAACCAACCACACTGAGAACCTCTGACCTAGGCCCAGGACACCCCTTAGTTCTTGCATTTAGGGTGGCTGACAGAAATGGCAGTAAGAAGTACAGTGTCACTCCCTGTATTCACTGTTTAGTTTCATTCTTTGTCACCCTCATCTCAAGAGTGACATGGAAGAAACACTAGCAGGGCAGCCAGCCCGGTAGGGGCTAATCAAGGACCCCTTCTCTGTATACAGAATAGAAAGGTGCACTTAGGACCTTCCACCCAACTCTTCCTTGCTCCCTCATCTGAAAAAAAATAATTAAATAGTTAAAAGAAACAGTTTTCTAAAGGAATTGAATTTTTCTTCCCACCAAGAGGGCCCAATTATTGATTTGAAAAGCCTGAATATAAGCAACACACATTTATTTCTAAATTAAAATGGTTTCTTAGATGTGATACTTTAGTGCTGGAGTCCCCCCAAAGGCAGCAATCAAGCAGCCACAGTGAGACCCTGAATCACTCACCCCCTTGTCCCCTTGGCCCAGAGTCCAGAACATTCAGAGGCTACAATCTGCCCTCAACAAAGAGCGTTTAGACTCTTGTTTTGGAAATTAGTGACTCATCTTTGGGTTATTTTCTTGTCTATCTCCCTTCTCTCCCCTCTTCTCCCACCCCAGGAAACTGCAGGCAACACACATACTCTTCTTTATCTCAATGCACAAAAAACACAAATGTTGCTGATCTCAGAACCTGACTTCCTGTTATTAAGGAAGACATGCTACAATTTAAAGGAGCAAGATTTCTAAGCAAAGCAGAAAGTCCAATGATTTCAGAGTTTGCTTCCCACCTACAATTAACTAGGTCACAGCTGTAAGGGAAGAGAAACAACAAATTTAAATGTCTCCAAGGCAGGAGCACTTGGTATCATCTGTGGCCAAAATACAAACAATATTTCTTTTTTTTTTTTTAAAGGAGGGGCTCTAACTCTTACAGAAACAAATAAATTTGAGATATGATAAAAGATGAAAAAAAAATCTGATCGGACAATAGACACAGTGTCTCAGGCTACTTATTTTATTTAATATTCGTTCAAAACAGAGAGGCAAATGGAAATGATTTCCTTCATAACTAAAGGCTATGAGCTGCCTTTAATCCATGTAGAGGTCTTCTTTAGTGTTATGCACAATGCATAAAGATTCCCACTTGCTCATACAAAGGTTCCAGAATTTTAAAGGCCCAGGACTGTTTCCGAGCTATAGAAAGTCCAAATTTGGCAAATGTAAAATACTCATAGTGGATTATTTGACATTGGTAGTACATGAAGGAGGGAGAGACTATTTCAGAGTGGGTTATATTTTTAAGATCCACAGTATCCAAGGAAAGCATGCTTTTCAGAAGGAATATGTCAGTGTGCTACATTCCTTTCTCTCTTATGACCCCCTACACTAAAGGGATTTCATTTCTCATTAAGTGGCCTGGACTTTCACACTGATCTTGCCCAAATGTTTGTATAAAGTTGGCATGGTAAAGATGATAGATAGATAATAGATAGATAGATAGATAGATAGATATAGAAATAGGTAAATAGACAGATGGTATAGATATATAGATACACAGAGATTTAGATATAGACAGATAGTAGATATAAAAATAAATACCCAGAGATCCAGATAGGTGTATGATAGGTAGATGATAGAAGATATCAGAAACAAAGATGAGAAGAACAATAATCTCTGTCCACATACCAGTTAGGACACTGAGAGCCTTGCTGCTCAGAGGCCTCATGCACTGCAGCATCAGTATGACTTGGAGCTGGTCAGAAATGTAGACTCTCAGGCCCTGCCCTGGACCTGCTGGATCCAAGCCTGCATTTGACAAGATCCCCTGGTGTCTCTGTGCACATTGACATTCACGATGCATGGCTTTAGAACCTTACAGCCTGGAACAGTGATTGTCAATAATTCTGCACCCAGCAATGGAAATCTTCACCCAAATGAGATCTTAGATAGAAATATAAGAAATATCTCAGAAGCAGAATCCCTCTGATGGAGGCAGGGGTGAGGAGTCTGTCTTCCCAGCCCCTTGGTGGCATGTCCCACCCTCACCACCTCTTTGTGGCAGTTGCTTCTGCTTCTATGGGGGCAGCAAGGATTCTTAGAGCATGCATCCTGACAACTGCTGGCCTAGAGGACACCAGCTTCTGCTCTGAGTCTCTGAACAACATCTAAGAACTGCCATATTTGGGGCAGTCAAGCAATACTAGATGATGATGAACAAATGATTTTTAAGCAAGATTGTGGCAGGAGTAGAGCTCAGAAGTTCCTAGAAGGCCACAGGAGGAGGAACCAGAGAGAGCAGGGGGGCAGCTCATTCACAGGAGAGGAAGGCAGCACAAATGATGGAGAAAGGGCAGTGGCCCTCTGCTTAGGGCTCCAGACACACAGTACAATTTGAATTTCATACAAACAGCATGAGACATATTTATATTAAAGGACTATTTGCTGTTTATATGAAATTCAAATTTACTTGGGCATCCTGTGTTTTCATTTGCTAAATCTGGCAACCCTAGTTCCTCTCTCAAGGGTACTTTCCTCAGCAACTTAGGCCCCAAGGGCTTCCCTCCAGTTTAGAGCTCAGCCAGATTCCCTCTGGAGAGTAAAGTAACGCACAGTGCCCTGCACCCCACAGGAGCTCACGGAATAAATGTACTTTACATTGTTAGCTATCAGGCCTAGGCCTCCTAGGTCTCAGCAGCTTCCTATCTGTCTGAATTTGCTCCTGGTCATTTTCCTGGGACCTTCGATCAATCTGGAGAGGGAAGTGGGAGGAGAAGGGGACGTGATGCCTGAAAAACCATACAAGGAGGAGCTTTCCCCTCTTTCGGGGGCCCTGGCCTGGCATGTCCATCGGTCAGTGCATTTCCTTCCTCCCGCCCCCTGAGGGCCCTGTCTGTGAATGAGCTAAGGAAGGAGGGAGGAAAACGTGTCACTGGATATTTGCTCCTTGACCCTAGCTGACCTGGTTAATTCACTCCCAGATGGAAGGAAGCACATGCAGACCTTCCTTTGCCAGAGCTTCTTGGCCTTTCCAACTTAGTGATGGTGAGGGAGCGAGTTCCTGCTTCCTTGACATTAGCTGAGCAACAGGAGTTGCCACAGCCTGGCAAGGGAGACATGCCTAGGACAGCGACATCTCACATCTCAAGGTCAGAAATTCTCAGAAAGTGGCTAAGTACAGGAGTAGGCATTTGGGAATGTGTGATTTCTTCTTCTTGGTGTAAACCTGACCCACCATTGAAGCCTCCTTGACTGCCAGCTTTTGTTCCCATCTTTCTTTTCAATGAACTCCAAGATCAGAGACTAGATTCTGGCAATGGTCTGTCCTTAAACATTAAACCAACAAAAAAAAGAAAACCAAGGTATGGGGTGGGGGAGCGGGGCTTGGGGAGGGCTCCAAGTTCCCTGGGAGGAGACACCGGAGCCAGCTTCCATGGTGGGTGCCCAACCAGAGTCCCTAATGGAGTTGGACGATTACCCTGAAACTGCACTCTGAATGCTGCCGCAGTCCTGGCTTCACCCTCCTCTTGGCACCGACCCCTGGCCCGCAGCAGCAGCTCTTTCCCAGGAAGCTATTGTTATTTGTGCACAGACAGTTTACAGCAGAGCGCACTGACAGCAGCAGTTAGAAAGGAAGAGAAAAAGAGCTGCAGGTGAGAAGGACAAAGCGCAGGCTTTCAGCATTCCAGGGACACTCTTCTCAGGCGGCTGGTCCCGCAGCAGCGAGTTAGGGCTCCATGGGATGGAAGAGTCGCCCCTGGGCACCATGCAGCCTTATGGAAGGTGGCCTCAGACTCCGCGGGTCAGAATGAGATTATGTACCGCTGACCTCCCCTGGGGATCCCCCTCTGTAGTGTATTCTCTGTTCCTCCCAGGAATACCTTTCAGCTGCCACCAGGAGCTGCACTATGTCGTGGGGCACACATGGCACGCACAATGGGGTAAATGCAGTGGCTCTGTGTTATCAGCACCGTCAGTTCCAGGTACATTCATTCTCGTCTGGGAAAAAGCGCTGCCTTGTTCAGAGCATGATGTTCCCATGTCTCAGCTTACGGGGAAGCATTTTTGATATACTGTACCTGTCGGAGCATTAGTTCTGCTGTGAGAGGGGGGTGTCGCACCCTTTGTTCTATGTTTTTACTCTCAGTGAACTGTTCCCTCTAGAAACTAACACAAGCAGGAGAGAAAGTGGCAGGATGTCATGCTGCCTGGCAGGGGTGCAAAGTATATGCAAGTACATACATACTTGGATAATAAAGGTAAACTAGGAAGTTAAGTATACCATAACATAGAAAAAAGAAAAGAGCTACTTAAAAGGATGAGATGAATGCAAGAAGGTTATCTAGAATGAGCCAGTTGGACCCCAAATGTAGCTCTGAGTTTTCCCACAACAAAGTTAAAAAAAAGTACATATTGAACCACATATTTTATCATCTCCTAAAAGGAATCAACAGGGTGAAATTTATATAAGGGGTATTGCAAAAACAAAACAAAACAGAACAAAACAAAACAAAAAAACATGAAGAACAGTACCTATAACTGTAATTTTTAAAAAGCCTCAGAAGTATTTTTAAGGATGTGTCTTTGGTCCAGACACCCCTGCAGCTGTGTAAATGGCTCATGTGACTCCTCAAGACTCTCCCTTCTACTTTCTGCTTTGAATCTACTCACTAAGGTCTCTGGTCTCCATCTGGCTGTTTCATTCCAGATTTTTCCAACTCCATCTAACACTTTCAGACTGAGGACCTACCCACCTGTCTGGGGGCTTGTTTCAGCAATCCTGCCACCAGCCACCTCCCACGTCTTGCCTGGGTTTCATATTCTGAAAATCCTGACCACCCGACTCCATGTCCTGCCCAAGACCTGGGTTAGTTGGCCCCAGTCTGGGCCCAGAATAGGTTGCTGCATGTCTGAAAGAAGACACTGAACATCATCCCTCAATAAAGATAAGTTAAATCTTAACTCTATAAAATAATCTCAGCAAGGAGTTGAGAAAAAACTGTGCAGGTATATTGATATTTGATTATTTAACTTCATAGGGACATAGTATAAAAGGGGCAGAATAATGAATCGTTAACATATCCATTGATCTGCTTTTCCTTGTGTCAGATGTCCCCGGGAGGTCTTTGACTAAGTGCTGGAAGGCAGTAAAGTCAGTTGCCTTTTCCTGAAAGAGGCGGAAGTGGAGATAAGCTGAGATTAAAAGTGGAGACATATCTTTGTGTGGCTCTGCCAGTGCAGAGGAGTCCCTGAGAGGTGTGACTTGTGCCCAGGTGGAGCACCATTTCACCTGACAGTCTGGAAAGAGCATGAGCTCCTAGGGGTAGAACCAAAGTTTTCATCAGAAAAAGAGCTGTGAATCTTTTCAAGCTCTTGCTCAAGGACTTGGCTGAGACCCCAGAATTCTCCTCCATTGAGTGAGAAAGAGATGATTTAGAATGAAAAGGATTTAGTTCAGCTGTTACCAGCCAACCACCTTGATCATAAACGAACCTCATTTTGGCTCTCCTGCTGCCTCTGGCTTTGAATAGGACCACATGCTGCCAGTTTGTAAATCTGAATTAGCAGCAACTAGACCTCTAGGTGGTAGAGTGATTGCTTCATTAGATGGAATTGTTCACTATAGTCCACTTTAACAGTGGAGAACACCTGTCCAGAGCAAAACAGTGTGGTTGATGCTCAGCTGCCCTGTCAGGCTAAGGTTAGACTGTAGGTTCAGTGGTTTCTTGAGTTCTATTCCTATTGCTTGGTACTGGAAGCCAATTCCAGCATGTCAGCAAGGGCTGAATCATCTGGAGTGGCTAGGGCATTTCCCCAAACCTGAAAAGGAATGATTGCTTGCTGCCAGACAGCTCAGGGCATCCTAATCTACATGTTATTGCCTCCTACTGGCCAAACAATGGAACAGCCATAGGTGAACTCCCCAATCTGACAATGGATTCTGTAGGAACCCTACCCTTTGAAGTGTCTATCTCCACCTTGCCTTAGGACAAATTGTGTTAATAAAAAGCAAGGGGTCCTGAGATGAAGAGAAATTAATTCCTTTTAGCTAAGCTCCTCTGATCCCCAAATGCCTTTCAAAATGATATTTCATCTCTGGACTCTTTATTAAGTTACACACAGCCCTTCTCCAAATTGCTGAACCCTTCTAGATGCTGGAACAAGAACTCTACCACTAGGTAATAAAACCGTGCTCTAAGCAAAGAGGATGCTGTCTTCCTACTTCCCATAGCTGGAAGGCATGCATTCAATTCATTTAAATGTAATTTAGAATTTGCACGTGACCTGTCAAAAAAGATTTTAAAAAATTCTGATTTAGCAATAGAATGGTGATGCCAGTTGGAGGGCCTGAGGATCTATTCAAAATTAGTTTTTTTGTATAGAGATATCTCCTCATGAAATTTAAAACTTGGGAAATGGGTCTACAATAAAGATATTTGTGGTGGGATGGCACTCATTTTATTGTAGAAGTTGAAAAATGGCATCTTGTGGGCCAAATATGTGCTGTACATGTGCTCTGTTTGCTATGCAATGTTTTTCTTTAAGCTTGGAATAGAAGCCAGCATACAGATATTGAGATATTTTGACTCTCTCATATATATTATTACTAGAGGCCCAGTGCATGAAAATTTGGGCACTTGGGGGTTGGGGGAAGAGGGGTCCCTCAGCCCAGCCTGTGCCCTCTAGCAGTCTGGGGCCCCTCAGTGGATGTCCACATGCTGGCTTAGGCTCAATCGCCTGGCTGGCAGTCAGACATCCTTAGTGCTGCGGAAGAGGCTGAAGACGCTTCCACCACCACTGCTGTGCTTGCAGCTGTCAGCCCGGCTCGTGGCTGAGCAGAGCTCCCCCTGTGGGAGTGCACTGACCATGAGTGGGCAGCTCCTGCATTGAGAAGCTGCCCCCTGGTGGTCAGTGTGCATCACAGTGACCGGTCGTTCCTGGTCATTCTGCCTTTAGGGTCAATTTGCATATTATCCTTTTATTATATAGGACTTAGAGGCCTGGTGCATGAAATTCTTGCACTGGAAGAATGCCTGGCCTAAGCCTGGCCTGCACCATCTCACAGTCTGGGAGCCCTGCGGAGAGAGGCCCCACCCATCTGCTGCAGCCCACCAGTTGATGGCCTGGGCCTCTCTCTGCAGGGTGGTCACGGGGCAATGGCCAGGCCCCCGATCAATCGCATTGCACCTGCCTTGGCTGGCCTGGCACCAGTGGGTGTCATAGCATGGTTGTCCAGACAGTCGTTCTGCTGTTCGGCGTTTAGTCGATTTGCATATTATGCTTTTATTATTATAGATGAGAAAACTGCACAATGATTTTCTTTGGAAAGTCACAGTTTCCAGGAACACCAGCCCATTTCCTGGTGGCAGGACTGGGAGCGGCTGGTGTTAGTTGCTAGGGCACGAGTGCTCCAGTCTGCAATGTGCCTCTTTCCTCATTGTCCTACATGTATTTGGCCTGCCTGGCTCCTAAACACATTTGAGTTATAATGCCTGTACGGGGCCTATCCTACAGGATGAATCGAATGGACTAAGATGAAGGATTAGGTCCTCAGGGTACTTTAGGAGATAGATATAAGTTTTTTAAA
This sequence comes from Myotis davidii, assembly GCF_000327345.1. Lineage (NCBI taxonomy): Eukaryota > Metazoa > Chordata > Mammalia > Chiroptera > Vespertilionidae > Myotis > Myotis davidii. The sequence goes on along the minus strand of NW_006292337.1, from coordinate 734,212 downwards.
AATTGTTTGTTTCTGATTGGTCAGTCTCAGAAGGAGCAAGAAAAAGTCTTGCCCTGCATAGACCCTATTTTAATACACATGACAACATGTTTTTCTCAGCCACCTTAAGGCCATTTAACTGAAGGAAAAATGAAGACGTAGTATCCCAAAGATAATTTTGTTTGCTGTTAGGCATGTTGGTCTACTATTACCCAGAGGGGACTCCTGAACACAAGTCCAGGGATTATACTACAAATAAAGGAAAACTAAGATGATCTGCAAATGGCTTCTGTGGCTGAACTAAATGCCACCCGGATATGGGTATTGCCCCTGGAAGTGATGTTGAATGTCCCTCAGCCCAGCCTGTGCCCTCTCACAGTCCGGGAGGATTTTTTCCAGAGGATTTATTTTTTCTTTGGTACCTCATCTCCCTACATGCTCTGCTACTTGAAAACCCAGAGCTGGGGCCCAACAGAATGAGGGGGTTCCCTCTCCTCTCCCTCACCTTAAGTACTGGGTTGACATCTTAATGAGAGGAGTTCCAGAACCCCTGTATGCGCCCACACTGCTGCCCACCTGAAGGACCTGGCAGTGCAAATGCAAGGGTAGTCCTGCACACATGCAGAAGCAGAGCTTTCTCAGGGCACTGGTGGCGAAACTTATCCACACCTAGGCACACTGGTTCTGCTGCCATGGTGTGAATCCCCCCACCAGGGCCCATTCCAGGCTACCCATGAGTCATCACTGAGTGTGAGTTGTGAAGGGATGCATATGGTCAGCTCTTGAGCCTGGAGAAGCTGGTTCCAGCACCCCCAGTAACCCCACATTCATATCTCCAGTTCAGGCCTCTCATCTAAACAAGAAACTTACATTTTTAACATCCTCCATTTGAATTTTTCATCATCATCATCCCAAGTTTAACATATCCAAACATAGCTTTTACTCTCTCCTGGCCCTGGCATCGTCACCAACCTGCTCTCCCTACAGCATTCCCATCTTAGTAAGTGTCCACTCCTGTCCACAGCTGCTCAGTAGTCATTCTTGACTCCTCTCTTCCCTGCTCACTCCCCACCCAACCCACCACCCAATCCTGTCAGTCTTTCTTTTCGCTACTCATTTCCTACTACCTTCAGAGTATCATCTGGTCTAGGCCATCATCATTTCTCATTCTGATTCTTATACTAATGGCCTAGTAAGTCACCCTGCTTTTACCCATTTCTGTCAGCTTAGTGGCCACAGTGACTTTTTAAAAAAATATCAACTAATATCATCCTTTTGCCTCCAAACCACTGATCTTGTCTTACTCAGAGTAATACTCCAAAGTCTTTATCATGGCCCACACAGCCTCCTGGCATCCGGGCTCCTAACACTTCTCTGACTGCCACTCCTCACCCTGTACTCCATGCCCTTCTCACTGACCAGCTCTGGCTTCCCCCTTGCTATTCCTCACACCCCTCAAGTGTGCTCTAGCATCAATCCTTTTGCAGTTTCCTCCGTTTGGAGTGTTCTTTCCCAGATGATTACCTGGCTTATTCCCTTATTCTTTCAGGTCTTTCCTCAAACATCTCCTTAACAAAGAGCCACCTTATATAAAAGCGTGGCACACTCATCTCCCCTCACTCCTTTTCCTGCTATATTTTTCTTTAGAGCCCTTATCACCTCTTAACATAAAGGCAAACACTTCACTCTACTGTATTTCTTGGGCCTAGAACACTGCCTGCATGTAGTAGGTACTAAATAAAAAGTAACTAAAAGTAATGGAATTAATAAATAGGGTATTCAGTTCCAGATATTACAGTCCCCGTGGTATTTATTTTCTGAGTTTGTTTGATTGAACTCAAAACCACAATTTCCAGAAATAATTAATATACTTGCAAGCCTTATTGGTTTTCCGATTAATGTTCCAATTGAGGGACTGAAGTGATCACTTGAAAGTAGTCTATCCATCTGAAAATTAGACCCTGGCATTTTTTAGAAAAGTCAGTGAGTAGTGGAGGAAATGATCAGAGGCATATTCGTAGACTATCTCAAAATACCCACACACAGATTCAGACTGGGAAGGAAAAGGGCTGCTCATGTGCCCACAAGTGTCAATTGTGTAGTCAGATTTCAAGATATTTTTCATGACCAAGTTCTCTGCAAAGAACTAGCATCCTCACATCATAAGGTAGATAAATGGTAAATAACTATATTGTGCACTTGAAACTAATATAATATTGTATGCAAACTTTACTTTAATAAAAACTATAAATTAAAAAAGGAAACACTAGCATCCCCAAAATAAGTCACTTTGTTAAGACTGATCATGACCCAAATATTCATCTAAATAAGAAAAGCAGATACTTGGCAACCCTACCCTTTGGGTGATAGTTCTGTTTGATTAAAGGTTTGAGTTTATGACCATGAAGCCCTTCTTATTATTTATCTACTCACATTCATTCAATAAATATCTATTCGCCCTATATATATGCCAGCCACTGTTCTAGGCTCTGGGGTGGAGTAAAAAAACTGACCACATCCTTTGAAGCAGTTAGTTATTAAGTGACTTACAAAAGAAAAGAAAAAAAGAATGAAAAAATCCACAGATGTGGTCCATCCACTCCCAGATTAGAAAACAAAGATCTACAGCCATAGTTTCTTCTATATTGTTTCCTACACATAAAATAACATTGTTCTCAGAGGTGCATTGATGAAGCAATCCAAGTAAAAAAGGATTGTTTTCAACTATGTGTTCAAAGAAACTCTTATGTTACACAGGTGGATAGTATTCATTCTGCTAGAACAATTTATAAGAGATATGATTTCAAAACACCTATAGAAAGTGTTCTGAGAATACACAGTTGGTTTTGTGAACATAGCTGTAAGATGGCAGGTTGAGAAACCCGGAGGGGGCTTTGTCCACGCGCCAATGGAGAAGAACTATGCAGGAGCTGGGTTGGGTGTTTCTGACCTCAAATTGCCTGGAAGTCCTGCACCACACTAGCTGCTCTGACTTAAGAAGGCTGGTGTGACTATCTAGAAAGTGGCCTCAAAGTGCTGGTTACTGCATAGGATGTTCCAGGAATATGGATCCAACTTGAAAGGAGCTTAAATATCTTTCCTTCTATTGGGAATGACACTTTTGAATAAAAATCCAACACAATCAACTCATTTGTTTCTTGTTCATGTGAAGACACAAGAAAGCACAGGAACTAGCTCATCTCCTTAAGCAAGCGTGGCACCAGTGACCTTACCTTAGGGCCGTGGTTCTCAATGTGGCTGCACACTAGACTCATCCAGGGCCTTGAAAACCGCTGTGTGGGTCCCCTCTAGAGATGCTAATATACATTGGTCTGGCGGACAGTGGGGCCTTGGGAATTTTTAAAGCTCCTTGAGAGCTTCTGATGTGAAACCAAGGTTGAGAAGCACTGCTTTAGGATGAGCCATGGAATATGACCTATGACACTAGGGATAGTCCCAAGAAGGAGTCAGGACTTGGGAGCAAGTACTCTAAAGAGAGAAGCCACCGCCTGGCTTCCAGCTCAACTTGGCAGCCACCATCTGGTGCAGGACGGTGATGCTCTTGGGGGTCTGGACTGTTTGAAGAGAGATTTCCAGTCCTGCTTTCTCCACCAGCATGAGGAATGGAAAGTCTGGCTAGCCGTGGCCGGCTTTCTCAGTGATGAGAGCATCAGCCTGAAGACCGAAAGGGTCTCAGGTTCGATTCCAGGTCAAGGGCCCTGGGTTGCATGTTTGATCCCCCAGCCCTGGTTGGGGCATGTGGAGGAGGCAACCAATCGATGTGACTCTCTCACATCAATGTCTTTTTCTTGTTCTCTCTCTCCGCCTCCTCCCTCCCTTTCACTCTCTCTGAAAATCAAAGGAAAAGATACCCTGAGGTGAGGATTAAAAACAAACAAAGAAACAACTCTGGGTAGGAACAGCCTTTCTCCTGAGCAGTCTCATCCTGGCCAAGGTGACACGTCATTGGCTGAACTTGACATAAATGCTGTCAGAAACAAAATCAATGTTGGGTCACCAAACCGAGGTCAATTAAAATTCTTTGGGCCAAAACAACATGGGCAAAACGGTCTCCGATGCAGCCTATGAATCAGAGGCCTGGAGCCTGAGAGTCCATGTTCTTTCTTCTCCAGAGAGGTGTGTATTTATAGAAGAAACAAAACCTCAGGCAGGATGAGGGGGTTGGATAATAATATGTGTGACTACACTGATCTGTCTGAACAGTTTCTTGGCTGTCTGCTTTCAAGGGTAATAAATATCCACTAAAAGCCGTCTGCTGTATGTGTGTTTGGTAAAATCCTACACTTCCCTGCATGATGACATTCAGATTGTACAGTATGCACCACACACTTGACTATAGAGACTCTGTTGTATTCTGAATTCTTAAGTTATGCAGCTTAGCAGCTGTGATAATGTAATGGTTTATAAAATAATAGACTAGCAATACGTCAACCTGGAGTAACACATCAAATAGTGAATAATGTGGGTGCAAGAGGTTTAATTTATACTGTGTTAAAAATACTGCTTCCAGAAATATCACACCACTTCAGTCTTTCCGGGACAGAAAACCCCTTTCACTTAAATATTCAAATAATTGTGGTAAAAGAGAATGCTTTCTTGCTCTTCCCTCCCCTCCCTCCCCCAACAAAAATGTCAAATTTACATTAGTCTGAAGAGACTGATCCTCTGAGTCTGGCCATTTGTTCACACACTCTCTTTGTACATCTATAAGATTTATGGTATGGTCTCAGAGTTCAGAATAAACAGGAGAGCATCTGTCTCCTCACTCTGTGTTCACATGTTAGAGTGAACACATTTCCCACCAGCAATAATGGGGTTTATTGTAATTTAACATGAGAAGTGAGGCTGCTTCTGTTAATACCTTAATTCTGATCCTGGGCAACTCTGTCAAGGCCACACATAAATAGTTAGGGACAGTGTGGCTGCAGACCTTTCCACCCCACCTTGCTGCTCCCCGTGGCACCAAAATTGTCTTCATAACTTATACTGCTGAATCAAAGCCCTATTGTATCAACTTAGAATAGTTTCATTTATATAAACCTGTAACCTAATCTCTCCTGTTTTACCAAACATAGCACCTTATATTTCTTTTTTTAATTTTTTATTCTGCTCTGCCTGGCACAGCGATGAACTGATGGAGGTCTGTGAAAACATATGAACAAGAACTAAGCCTGACCTCCCAGCCTCAGAGAGGGTTTCTGTAATCACGACTTGACAAATATCTAGGTAGTATAGTTTAAAAGGCACATTTCTCTTCTTTCTTTTGAGAGAGAGAGAGAGAAAACATATCTAGCTGTTGTTCCACTTATTTATGCATTCATTGGTTGATTCTTGTATGTGCCCTGGCCGAGGATTGAACCTGCAATCTTTGCAGGTCAGGACAACATTCAAACCAACTGAGCTATCCTGCCAGGGCTCATTTCTCTTCTTTCAACTCAATTTCTAGGCAGTTGGAAAACAGAAACAATTATTTCATCCTGGACCCATAAGGGCACAGGACTGCCAGAGCCCTAGAAATCATCACTCTCCCAGCTGTTAGCATCTCTGCCTTTGGTAAGTCTTCCATATTCTCTTTCATGTGAAGTTCTGGTGGCAAATTGGCTGTAACCAATTTCTCAGGGCCAGGTTGCAATTTCAAAGCTTTCCAGAGAGCCAAGGAAATGGAACACAGGCTCAACAGCAGGACCTGACTTAAGTCTTGCTTTGTCATTGACTGTGTGTCCTTGGACAGACGATTACATCTCTCCATACCTTGGATTACACCTCTTCATACCAACTCATGGAGGTAAAGCGAGGTAATGGGGGTAAGAATGTGCGGTGGTGTAAAGGTGTGATAGAAATGTGAGGTCTTGGCATCACTAAATATCACAAGACAATTCCAATGATTGTCACCCTCTCAGCTGCTGATGTAACTGAGAAAGCTGCCATTGCTTTGAATTCCGGGAGCCCCTGGAACACAGCTGGTCCTCAGTGCCTGCTCTTAAGTCAGATGCCATTTATCACCTTCCCTGCCCTCCTTTTATGTAAATATATGACTCTGATCCTGAAAATTGTCATAAAATCAGCAGCAGTATAAAACAACCAATTGTAATTGACATGACTTCATGTATTCTAATTAGTCTCACTCTCCTTTGTGGTGGAAGGTGAGATGGGAGGCTCATAGGAGCTCAACGGCCCCTTCCCTGTGAGTGATGTCCCTGGCGTCCCAGGTCCGCTGCTACCCATCTACCAATGGACGGTAATAGCACGTCTGATGCTCCAAGGATGGGCAAGCTTCTCTTAAGAGCCCAGAAGCTTTCAGATCAGACTCCTAAGGCCTGAGCAACACTGGCTTGTGCCCAAGGGCAGAAAACAGGTCTTCGTGTTTTGAATGTAAGTATGCACCGACACATGCAACAACTGACAGGTTTTATATGAGACACTGTTCATATATTGTCAGATTTTCTAAAATTGATGAATAATGAATAACAGAAATGGTAACTGCATACATCTTGATTTATTAAACAAACATCCAGCTGGAGATGGTAACGGTTAAACAGAGGTTACCAGGTTAGTATGATTTCTTGTGCCTGAACATAGGATAACTCATTAATATCACCATGTGGTACAACTCCAGTGTGTGAAGTTCACATTTCTGAGCTGGTATTTGTGAACAGAACATATTAAATAATAATTAATTACCATACAGGTCAAAACATTTTCAGAACCTAAAATCACATTCAGCATAAGCCTGAGAAATTTATGAATTTCACAGTAACTGTTGGTCCTACACTCTAAGCTCCTGGTATAACAGGGAGCACACAGTAGGCACTGAACACATGTGAACTGATGACACATGTGACTTGAAGAAAGATGTTTCAAAGTAAAGATATACACATAGAGCGGGGAGTGAATTTTTTTTTTCATTATTACTCAACTGGCAGAAAAAATACAACTCATCAAAAGTCAAGAAATCAACGCTGCGTAGAAGTCCAGGGAGCTCTTCATATTTTAAAGCTCTAATTATGTTTTTCTGAAATTTGCAAGTCACTGAGTAGTAGTATACAAACCAGAAAAAGTCATTACATGCGGTTCCTTTTAAAAGATGTGGCAGGTTGCTATCTATCAAGAGTCGGACAGTGCTCGCCTTGTTGATCTCAGATTACACCTTAACCTAAGACGTCTAAATAGACCACCACAGCTCACAGAGAGGCCTGCCATGATTCAAACAGCGGCTTTGAATTGTTGGTGGGGTTCTAAGACCCACCAACGATCCCCCCGCACCCCGTGACATCGTCCCCACACCAATGAGCCCACCGTTTTGAGGATAATCAGCTTTGCATTAGCTACAGTCACCCCCCATCATCAGTCACTCCAGAGAAGGACAATCATTCATATTGTTTTATAGGACCTTCTCTGCTAGGGGTTACTGCATGCTTTCAGAAAATTAGCAGAGTAATATTGAGCTAAAATCCACAGTAGTAAAAACAAAAAACACAAAACACCAAAATGATAGCAAAGTATTTGAAACAATAACAACAGCAACAAAACACAGAAGGGATTTTAGTCAACTGGGTGTACAATTTAAACCCTCAAGGCATCACAGCTCCTTAACGTCATCATCACCTCCTTTGAAGACACTGTCACCCAGGGAGGAAATTTGCAGCCTGCTGCACTAACAGATCTGTTTCATTAAACATAGCAGAAAACAGGTTTTACAGCCCCCGCTGCCCTATGCTGTTCTCCACAAGCACACTGTCTCCCATATCCGTTACAGAAGCAGCCCCCACCCCAATCTTTCCCATTTTTCATCCATAAGGTCCCCCCCCCGCACCCCCGCCACGTGCAAAGCTGACAAAAATTTGTTTCAAATTTCCCATCATTATCTATTAAGGAAAACACTGCGTATGACTTAGTATTCTACAGTCTCAGGAATTCGAATTCTTCAGTAAACAGGACTAGCAGAGGGATGCTATGTACAATGAAATCAAACATCTCCCTTTCTTTGGAGTAATTGCTGGATGAAAACAAGCAGCCCGCCACGTCGCTTACCCTCTCCACGCTGCGTCTTCTCAGGGATCCATAAGGAATTTTCAATAAAAGTCTTTGGGGTCTATTCGGAGCCACTGCAGCCTGAACCACCATGGTGTAGAGCTGTGTGTGTGTGTGTGTGTGTGTGTGTGTGTGTGTGTCTGTGTGTGTGTGTGTGTGTGTGTGTCTGTGCGCGTGCGCAAGCGTTCCCAGCGAAGGGAGAGACAGAGGCTTCCTCTAAACAAAGTTACGGTCTCCTGGAGGTTTCCCAACTATCAAATGACGGAGAGAGTTTTTTCTTCCGACCATATGAGTCAAGAGGTGGTTTGTCGGGAGGTGGGGGGATGGGGAAGAAGAAAAATAGCCCAAGTTCTGCAAGTTGAGTGTGCTCTCAGCAGCGTAGCTTTGGCTCCCTGCTGTCGGCCCCTGCGTGTCAGCCCCTCCGTGAGGTTGCGTGTCCCAGAAGCGGGCCGGCAACGCTTCTGGCGGGAGTGAACCAGAAATGTCAACTTTGTTTCTCGTGGCTGCAGATGGTAACCAGGTCAGTCGTCTAATCAAAGCTCTATCAGACGTATTACTCATTCCGTCACGTGAGGCCGGAGCCCCTGGGCTGTACAGTAGGTCACGTGCTCACCTTAAGAAGACTATTTGGAACATCACCATCTGGTGCGGAGATTCCGGGGAAATTCTGCATTCTGATTTCTCTCTTCCCAGCACAGGAAAAAGTATCTGAGGACTGGTGACATAGTACATTAGGGACTTGGGGGAGGGGGTCGTCCCTGTTCACAGGCATAAATTATAGTATGACCCTGAGCAATAGACATGCATATCTGTTTGTTTTTTTTTCCTCCTGCTTTCCAACACATAGAAAATAAAGGTAGGCATACAATGAATTATATATGTGAATGCAGCCCACAAAGAGAAAGAGTGAGAGACGGGAGGGAAAGATGTTTGTTCACATGGTTCAGATGAATCAACTCAAATCTACTTGCATTTGGCACCTCCTCTTTAAATGTCTGTTATAGAACATTTATTTTTATGTGTGCCGGTAAACATGAAGAAGTTGTGTTTTACTTTATGAGGCTCTGAACAGAGCGGTCCAAGCTCATTTTTACCCATCACATTTGCCTATTATTTTCTAATCTTATTGTATAATTCTGTATCAGACAGTCTTCTCAGGTTGTCTGAGGGTACACATGCTCTAAAATTTTAACTTTTCTGTAATACTGTATAAGAGATATGCTGTGTACTTGCCCCTCCCTAAAACTGCCTATTTCTGTAGCAGAGAAAATGACTACAAAGAAAAGCAAGTTAGGGGCTTCCGCAGTTGGAAGTGTTTTAGTCTCCTTCTTTTAAACGTATTTCCAAATCCACTGCTCTTCTCTGTTCTGGGTTTTATAAAAGAGATGCCATTTCCTTTGTAATCATCCCATGCTTTTGGGTGTTAACCTGATATCACTCATATGCTTTGGGAACCAGCTTATATTTACTCTCTACAGAGCAGTTTATTGAAAATGATGGAAAAGAATGTTCTGTTTATTCAAAGAAACTAATAGGAAGTGGGGGTGGGGTGTGAAGGGAAGGAGTGGAATTTTATACCACTATAAAATGAATCAGAAAAAAGACTCTTCGAAGAGAAGGAGGGGTGGAGGAGGGGGTGGGCAGGCTGGAAATGTGGGTCTGGTCACCCAGAGCAGACACACATTAAGAGGCAGTTAAAGAAAGCATCAAGTTGATGTGGGAAATTCCAAATATATAACAATCGGGCTTTGTTGGTAATTGGTTCCATATGTGCAGCCAGAGAGTTAGTGAGAGGGTGAGAGCAGGAGAGACGGGAAAGATGGAAAGCTCTACAACAGGCCTTGCAGGCGTCTTTGGCGAGGTGGTTTAGGCTTCCATACCTTTTCTCCCATTCCTCACTTCCTCCCTGCACTGCCTGGTTTCAATAAATCTGTAATGATACCCAATTATTTGGCCAAATCAATAGAATCTCTTTCCTTGATAAAACCCCACTTCACTATCTAGTAGTATTGAACAAAGGACAGGCACATTTTCAAAGCACTTATTTGTCCGGAGTCTTGGGAATTTCTTCCTCCAGCGCAGTCTGAGAGGGGGCACTGGATCAGATCAACTGCGAAGTCCCCGTCTTCTTCCTGACCCAGGCCAGGGCAAAGCCCCTGGGAGCTGACTTTATTTATATGTGACTAAATGCAACTTCCTGTTTCCCAGGGGTATTAATGAACATTTCACTGAAGAGCTTAAGGCCTCATGGCATAGTTCAGATCATAAGGGACACCTTAATGAACTAAGTGCAAATAAAACTAAAACATGTGCAATTGATTAAGGTTAAAATACATATAGAAGAGAATGTTAATGGAAACAAAAATAACCCTGGGCCAGACTCCCACACATTTGAGCCCCACACATTCCCCCTTCCCCCCTACGGGATGGGGAGCAGGATCATTTCTCATATCAGCACCTCCTTCCAGCTAACGGAGAGGAGAAGGTGGCCCAAAGCCCTCCCCAGTCCTCATAGAGAAATAGGAAGGCTCTCAAAGGTCAGCTTGTCCAAAACCACCTTTCTAATTATGGGTGTTTGAGATTTGTACATTTAAAATTAATTCTTGAGTCTAAAGTATTTATTTCTAGAAGGCCACTAACACAAACATGTTTCCCTGGAGGGGATATGCACTCACACCTTAGGGGATGTGACCGCTTCAGGAGAGCTGAGGGGACTGATGAGTACCCAGTAGCCGCCATGCTGGAAGTAGACAACATGTTGGAAAGTTACCAAAGGTTGTCTCAATGGCAGAATTGAGTTTCATTATTCATATTGTATAGGTGGTGAAGCTGGAACTCAGAGAGGTTTCAGAAGTTGACTAAGGTGGCACAGCTGGAACTGTCAGAGCCAAGCTGAAAAGCGAAGTCAGTTATATCCCCCTCCCCGCCCCATCCCTCGGTCACAGAGGACTTGATCAGAGGACAGCAGGCTGGAAATCCAAAAAGGAGCTACATCCGTGAGCCCTCAGAAAAATGAAAAACATCTTTCGATACAGGAAATGGTGTTAGATGTAGCAGCTCTGGGGTCTCTGGAACCACGGCTTCAATGTCTGCTGGAGCTAAGCACAGGTGATGGAAGAGAAAGAAGCCCGCAGGAGCTGGGGAGGCAGCCAGAAGCCAGCATAAGCCTTGGTCTGAGGGACACAGGGAGGAGATGGTCACCTGACCGAGGCTGGGGACCCCACCACTGCTGGAATCATATGCCAATGCTGGGTGGGGGTGGAGGAGGACTGCCCTGCTTCTCCCTTCTTACCCTCTCCAATCTCCCACCAGTGTCTCTTATGCACTGAAGGCATGAAACTAGCCACCCAGGCAAGGGAGAGAAAAGGGAACATATCTGAGGGTGAAGAGCCAAGGACCAGCACTGGGGGATCAGGGATTCATTGGAACAAAGAAATGGAAGATGGTGAATTAGGAAAAACTAAAGAGAGCAGAGTATGACTTAGAGAGAGCATGTGGTGGACAAGGGGGTTCCCTGTGCGCCCAGGGGACAGCATAAGGGCCATGGGACTGATAGGGAGGATGGGACCAGTATAGGGTGTCTCTGAACCCTGGGAAGATAGGGTGGAGAAGACACACATCTGTCCTAGGGTCCTTGAAGCTGCTGCTTTTGATGCCTCCTGGAACAGAGCACTCAAGGCCAGTGAAGTTTGGGGTTGCTTGTTTTGAACATTTCCTTCTAGTCTCAATTAAAATGTTTACACTCAAGCTCTGGAACAAAAATGCATAGGAAACGATTGAACCACATTTCAGATAAATCAACGTCTTGATACACTGAAGCAAGATGTATCAAATCAAATGGGTGTTCTTGATCAGGAATAGCACTGGGGTGGAAAAGGGAGTTGGAGATGAAGGCCTGTCAGAGAGAAGGCAGTTTACAACCGGGTCCTGGGAGAGGCAGCAGCAGGAAGGGGCCAACTCCATCGGGCAGAGTGGGTGGGCACAGGGGCAATAGCTGACTCACAAGTCAGGCCCTGGCCAAGCTGGTGCCAGCTAACAAGCCATGGGCAGGGCGGGTCCCCCTGACAGAATCCTGGGTCATGGCGTAGATATGAGGATTGGTCTTTGCAACCTCTGGGCTCTGCTCAGTGACACACTGGACTCGGGGACTATTCCAGCTATTGGCCTAGTGCCTGAAGTGGCTGTTCGTGCAGCCAACCCTTGGCAATCTGGAGGCCCACATGTGTGCATATCTTACCTCAGTATAACTCACCAGCACTAAGCATGCTCATTGGTAATGCTTTATTTTGTTCATTTGGCAGAATACGAAAAGAATTGTCTATAGGATAGAAATGTCGGCTTGGTGGGGGGTTGGTAACTGGGGACACAGTGCACAATAGGTGCCATAATGAAGCTCCAGGGTCAGGGGACAGCCTGGGGCCATCGGGAGCTTGGGGTAGGGGGGTGAGCTGAAGTGCCCTTGGGAAAAGATGGGCAGAATCCATTCGGAAAGTGTTACGTCTTCTCTTTCTGTTCGCTTGCATTCTTTCTCTGGTAAAAGGTGAAATAGTGCTTATATCAAGGAAACAAAGACAGTAGAAAACACAGTGTAGATGCCTCTGTTAATGTCATTCAAGTAAATTTAAAAGGATACTACAAGGAGGCCCTCCTCACTTTTATTGGAGATCTTGAGACAATGGGTATCAATCATTATCCATTTCCACATCCACTCGGGGGCTGGAAGGAGGGACTGACAACAGTTCTGAGCCCTAAGTTGACCTTGTCCTCCAGGCTGTTAGAGAGAAGGGGGAGAAGGAAGAGGTGGGAAGCAATGTCCCTTGGCTAAGGGCCTGATGAGAGGGGCTTTGAGGAGCATCTTGGGAGGATACAGGGAGTTTTTTTAAAAGGAAAATGGACTGACTGGAGCAGCTGTTGGCAGGAAAGGGAAGGAAGGAGTAACTTCCATCCCACTGTTTTGGGTCAGATGTGGCGGCTGAGAGAGTTGGTCATGGTTTCCTCTTAGGTACTGAGTATGTTATGTGAAGAGCAAGCCAAGCCCCCCTGGAAGGGGCTGCGTGTGGGGCCCAAGCGAAGAGAGGAGCCTTGAAGAGAAGCCTGGCTATGCCAGGGAATTCCACTGAGAAACCCCCAGCAATGGGAAAGGCTGGAAGGGCCTTCAAAGCCCCATGAAGCACACCACAGGGACAAGAGTTGGGTTTAAACACCTGTCAGTACCAGAGGGAGAGAGACTTTCCTGTCCTGGCCTCTCCTGCCCACCTCAACCCTGGACATGCTAGAGGCTGCCCAGGCAGGAGGGACCCACACCCCTCCTTTCCTGCTGTAGACATCACCCACAGAGCTGGGGGAGGGGAGGAGCTGTAGCCTTGAACGAAGTTTGCCCTTGTCAATTATTGCCAGGTAAAACAGGTAGGAGGATAAATAGGATGAGATCGACCCAAACACATACACACAAAGGAAACATAGTCCTAACCAATTTGGGTAATTCCTAGAGTAGGAAGAAGGGAAGCTTAGAAGGGGAGGCCTGTGTTTCTTCAACATCCCACACCATGTCCCTTAGCTCCTAGCTCAGCTCACCTGGTAATTCATGTCACATCTCATTAGAGGAAGCTGTGACTGAGGTTATGCAAACTGAAACACTGCCTACATCCATAATTTTCTATGTGAAAAGTGGCCAGAATTTAGGACAAACATGAAACCTAATATCCCTAAGAGCAGGACGAAGACATCAAGCAACACAGTCATCACCAGACCTCATAGCTGGGGCCTGGGAGATTATCTGCACTTCACCAGAGCAGGAGAGTTTGCCTTTTTCTCGGTTTTAACTAAGGTTTGCATCAACACAGTGCACTGTTAGCATTACCATCTTTGCACATACTGTTCCTGCTCCTATGGCATTTGGAAGAAACAGTGGGTAGAACTATAGCTCACCTGGGTGGGCAGATAAATTTTTCCTTCTCTGCCTTTCCTCCCTCCCTTCTCCCTTCCTCCTTTCCTTCCTTCCTTCCTTCCTTGTTTCCCTCCTCCCTTTCTTGCTTCCTCCCTCCTTTCCTTCTTTCCCTTTCCCTTGTCTACTTTGACTACATTCTGGGTTTCATTTAATAGGTCTTCATGAACAGACAGGCAAAAGATAAATAAAAGAAGTTTAAACTGAATTGTTTTTGTTTGTTTTTTTACTTCTGAATATCGTGGCTGGTAAAGTTTTGGTGTACTAGGTAAGTGCCTCTACTACTTGCTCCTGCGATTATGTTGTCTGTGCTCTTCCAGTTTCTGATACCGAGCTCTATGATATTGGCCTTCCCCTTCTCTAAAACGATTTTATTTCATTTTATTGCTTATGCCACATCATTCATTCACCAATTATTTTTATGTGTCTAATAAAATAATGGCAACCCCCTTATATGGCACATTCCATTGCAGTCAATAATTTAAAGGTTTTAAAATATATTAGTTCATTTAATTCTCACAACACTTTATCAAATAGCTGCTCTTATTTACCCTAAATGAAGTTGACAACATCGAGGCATAGAGAAGGGAAGTGACCTGCCCAGGTGATGCTGTAGGTGGCTGTAGACTCCATTAACCACTGTGCTCTCCTCTATGGCTGCTATGTATCAGGTGCCAGGCCACCAGTTCAGGATATAAGGGAATGTTTGCTTATGGGAAGAGTTTTCTTTTGTTGTTTGAACTCCGCTCCTCTCTATAGCTATGTTTGTAGTAAAATGAAAAAGCTTTTACCTGAGCTTGTACTTGAACACCTACCCAACAGGAAAAATGAAATAGTGTTTGTAAAAGTCCTTTGTGAATGGCATACACACACACCCCTCGTTTTTTCCATTCTCAATTCTGCATACTCTTTGCCTGTTGCCTCCATCACCACAACAGCCTCCTGGACCTCACCATGTTGTTTTGTAACGTCTGTGTTTTATCCATCTGAATTCCTTGGAGGTCATCCAGCTTAGTCACATATTTTGGGTGGTAAGCAGGCTTCTTCTTGGACTCTTTCTGTTTAGTATGTTTTATTTTAGTAAGTAGGAGAAGAGAATCAGCCCGGCATAAGACCTTCTATCTCCATCAATGCAAAAACACACATCCCATCCCAAAGGAAGCCAGACCTTCATTCTTCCAGGGTAGGAAGAAAACACAGCATTTGCACATACTGTTCCTGCTCCTATGGCATTTGGAAGAAACAGTGGGTAGAACTATAGCTCACCTGGGTGGGCTATAGAAAACCTCACATGCTAATTGGGCATCCCAGAATCTCACTCAATCTTGATGGCAATAATCAAGCTGTGGAGAAAGTCAAGTGGAAAATATGAATGGCCTGTAAGAATTAGTATTCTGGCCGAAACTGGTTTGGCTCAGTGGATAGAGCGTCGGTCTGCGGACTGAAAGGTCCCAGGTTCGATTCCGGTTAAGGGCATGTACCTGGGTTGCAGGCACATCCCCCGTGGGAGATGTGCAGGAGGCAGCTGGTCGATGTTTCTCTCTCATCGATGTTTCTAACTCTCTATCTCTCTCCCTTCCTCTCTGTAAAAAATCAATAAAATATATTTTAAAAAAAAAGAATTAGTATTCTGTCTTAGCATCCCTTGCTTCATGAACATTAAATACCAGGCTTATCAACATGCTGTCAGAATCATACAACTATTCACCTCCACAGGAAGGTCTTCACATCTGGCCTTGGTATGCTTTGCCCCATCAGAACACCACTTGCCCTTCCCAGCAGGGGGCTAAGTCAGGCAATCAGTGGCTGCAGCCTGGGATAAAGGCTATTCTGCATGGTGGTAATGGCTTACTGCATGTGCTATTAGGAGTGATGTCATGTTCAAGTCCTGACAAATCAATAAAATTGCCAGAGTGCCTGTGTGATTAAGTAGGTAATAAGCTGACCCGTGCAGGGCTGGCTGTGTGGATTGGCTTTCAAGGCCATTTTGCAAAGTCCTTTTTCATGTGCTATCAGTTGTGGATGGATTTTTATAACCAACATTGATTTGCCATGTTTATAAAGTTTGCACAGGGTAAACTGTTAATTGCACCTAGAATGGCAAAATAAATAATGTCCTTATCTATGGTATTGACTACCCAGGATTAGTGGAATATATATAGTACACCTTCAAATAGTGAATGAATGTCGACTTTTTATTTTTAGTAGGCTTAGCCTCCAAATTTCAGGTGTCTTAGATAAGCATTGGGTGGCTAACAATCAACTTTTAAACCTTCTAATGCCCATGCTTCCCTTTTTCAGAAGTTTAACATGTCATTTTCTTCTACAGGAGAATGGTTCATCTTGGTTTATTTAAGTAATCTCTGTGGTGTTCCAAAGGAGGATGGCTTTCTTTGAGCTACCGGATAGCTTTCATCTCCTTTGCCAGGAACACATCCCTCCGAAGGGCAACTGCCCATTTGTCCTGGGGTCTCTGGGGTAAGCCATGTAGTCTGTACTTTCCCAAGGTGAAGAAGGAAAGCACTTGATCTGCTAGAAAGATGGGTGGTTGGAGATCTCACATCATGGGATTATGGTTTATCTTGAGTATGCACTAGTCCAGTGGTCAGCAAACTCATTAGTCAACAGAGCCAAGTATCAACAGTACAACGATTGAAATTTCTTTTGAGAGCCAAATTTTTTAAACTTAAACTATATAAGTAGGTACATTGTTATTAACTTAGTTAGGGTACTCCTAAGGCTTAGGAAGAGCCACACTCAAGGGGCCAAAGAGCCACATGTGGCTCGTGAGCTGCAGTTTGCCAACCACGGCAGAGGATTCCCAACGTCTCAGAAGTCAAAATGCCTAGGGTTTCTCAGTAAGAGATTGTGACCAGAATGGGCAAAATCTTAGCTATTTCTTCTTTAGTGGACAGATCTTTAGATATAAATGAGGATGGGTAGGGGATTCTAATAGTTACTGCTTGCTTAGAGGTACTCCATTCTATTTGAATTTTAAACCTCTATAGTATGAAGACAGATAATAGACTGTTGTAAAAATTAAATGAAATAGTAGAATCACATGTGAGAAAAAAGGCAGTAAAAAATGACAATGAGACCAGATTCCGACTTGTACAGCATATAAAAATATATTTTAGACCTTCTTCTGTGAGCAAGAGGGAGTCATTAAAAGTTACTTTTGGGGGAAGAAGTAATACCATCTAGCCTAAATTTTTTGAACTTGAATGATAGAGGATGAATAGTACCATGGAGAAACAAAGTGTATTAGAGGCCAGGAGAGCAATTACAAGTTTGTTGCAAATGTCCAAATAAGCAATGATTAAGTCCAGCAGTAGGATAGTGGTGAGAGGTTGAATACAAGATACTGGGGAATCATAAATGATGGAGGGAGGTATACAGTGTTCCTCTATATTAAGGGACTAGAGCAGCAGTTCTCAACCTGGGGGTTGAACGACCCTTTCACAGGGGTCGCCTAAGACCATCGGAAAACACATATATAATTACATATGGTTTTTGTGATTAATCACTATACTTTAATTATGTTCAATTTGTAACAATGAAATTGGGGGTCACCACAACATGAGGAACTGTATTAAAGAGTCGCGGCATTAGGAAGGTTGAGAACCACTGGAGTAGAGGAAGGACGGTCTTGTTAGTTACGCAGGAAGAGGAGAATATTTGGGGAAATGAAAATGAGTAGCTTCAGACATACAGAGCTTCTGGTGCCTGAACATTTTGACCTGGAACTTAAGAGTCAAGCATAGAAATGCAGCTCTAGGTTTCAACAGCAGATAAGTAACCACTCAACAAGTTAAGTGTGAGGGCAAACATTCAAGAACAAAAAGTTCACCTTTCACTCACCCTTTCTCAGAAGTTTACTGGAAGATAGTCTCTAGCAAAAGAAAGTTAGACCTACAGAGAGAAGAACATAAGTTCCAAGAAAATAAGAACTAATCACAGGAGAGGTGAAAAGAGGAGCCTAAAAATATAGTCGTACAAGAGATTTAGAAGCTAGCCCAGTTCTTGCAGGAGGACGAAGGACTCCAGGAAGAATATCTCAAAAATAAGAAAATAAAAGCGAATATGTTGATTATTTGATGAGTTTCTCAAATTGAGAGGAGATAAGTAGTTCTATTGAAGAATTTAGAGAAAAATGATTGAGGGGTAAATATTAAGAAAACAATGAAACAAGGTAATTATTAACTCCTGGAAAAACATAAAGTCATAAAATTGAGGTATATAATCATAATATACAATATTTCTCAGCTATAAGCGATATTTGGTAGAATAAAAAACTGAATTTTTATTTAAACTGTGATATAGATATATTTGAAAGAAAGAAGAGATATGTGTGTGCTTGTGGAATGTGGAGTAAGTTAAAGCCTCATCCTTTAGGGAGGCAGCATAAAATGCCAAAAATTGAGCAATTAAGAAATCACAATATAATTATATTATTGAGAAACATAGAGTTAACTACTAGAAGCAATAGCTGAAAGGGATATCTGTGGTGGTCCTGGGGAGAGGGACTCAGAGACTGAGAGAAAGGGTCTGGGGCTGTGTTTTTTATAAGCCCTGTAATACTCTTGAACTTTAGAATGTTATTAACATTGTCATGCATGTGTATTATTTTGATAAAAACAAGAATTAAATTACAAACAGAAGGAGCAATGTTATAGAGTTTAAGCCAGATAAAAACTGAGAGCAGTGGGTAGTAACCGGAAGGTCACGGAGGGCCTTGAGAAAGTGTGCGTGGAATGCTGGAAGGGAGAGCTGGAGCTCCCCAGCCTCTTTCTGAATGAACAAACTTGACTCTAGATAGCTGGTTATTTAATGCAACAAAGAGTGTTTCGGGAGACCTGCTTAATTCCCTCTGCTCTTTTTTCCTTCAGTGTATGTTACAAGGTTCTTAGTCCATGGACCTGCTGGTGGCATGAAGCCTCCAAGCTGTATTTTGGACAGAAGATCCTTGAATCCTTTGAAACAAGGTGAAGATAGATAGACAAAAGGAACAAGACAACTACACCAGCCACAGCATTGCTAGCAAATCTGGAGCTAGTTATGAAGAGTCATTCATACACTTTGACTGAGCTCACCTTTTGTGCTCTTTACTGTACTGCGGTGTTTTGTGTGTGTGTGTGTGTGTGTGTGTCTGCTCATTCACACCCATGTGTGTTATTTTTGTTCATGAACCCAGCAGCATTGCAGCAACTACAGGAGACCCAGAGTGGTGACAACTAATTATGAAACACCAGGTCTGATGTGTCCCTTTTATCTCATCTTGCAGAAGCCTTGCAATCCCACAAACCGCCCCCCAGTGGCCTTTTGTGATCCTGGAAAGGAAGTGTCAATATGGAAACAGCTGTTCTTGAGATAGTGGGATGACATCCTAATGAGCAGCTCTGAGCTTTAGAGGAAAGCCAAGGCTAATGGCCCTCTGATGGAAATTCTCTTTCTAGACAATTAGACGCATGTGAGAAAACCTGTCGTCCCGAGCAAGGATGAGAAGAGGTACTGTCCCGTGGATGTCAGTTGCCCTCATTTTTATGTGGGTTTTTAATCCTTCCAAGCCCTGTGGGATGTCAGACAGTCTCCTTGGCTCTCTCCTGGGAAATGGCTTTGGAAATGCAGCCAAAAGTCACCTTGCTCAGAGTCCTCACCTCAGAAGCTGAGCTGCAGAGCAGAAGCCAAGCATACCTCTGCCCAGGGCTCCATCTCTTGTTGGCTGCAGAGCTCAGGGCCAGGTGCCTCCTACAATTTGGTAACAGGCAGGAGAAACAGCCACAGCTGTGGTTAAAGTAAGGCGGAAACACTGCTTTGACAGAACCAAAACCCCTGATAATTCAAGAGGGGAGTTAGGTGATTACAGTGAGTAGAGCTTGAGAAGCAGAAGAATGGGAAATAACGCTTTGTGGCCAGGGACTTAAAACAGATGCCTTTTCTAGGGGAAGACAAAGGGCAGAAGAGAGTTAACTCACCAAGTGCCTCCTTGGCATCAAGCATGGCCTTGTCACTTGCTCTAAATTACCTCTTTCTAATCTTCACTGTGACCCTGTAAACTGTGTAGTATTAGCTACACTGTATTGATAAGTAAATCAAAGCTCAAAAAGCTCAGAAAGATTCAACACTTGCAGACGGTCTCATGACTAGGGAGGGTGTGGAGCTGGGATTGAGATCCAAGTGCATGCAACTTCAAAGCTCATTCTCTATAGTCTTTAGGGATGTGTACACGGAGGTATGTCAGAGCATTCTGTTCTTAACAAGGCCTGCCCTCAGGGGAAAATATTTTACCGGAGGAATTGATGCAGGGAAAGCATTTGACGAAATCCAACACCCGTTCATGATAAATACCCTCACTAAACTAGGAATAGAAGAGAGCTTCCTCAACTTGAGAAATAATATCTACAAAAAGCCTACAGCTAGTATTTACTGGTGAGAAACTTAAAGCTTTCCACTAAGATCAGGAGCAAGGCAAGGATGTCCTTCTCACCACAGCTTTTCAGACTTATGTTGGAAGTCCTAGCTAATGTAACAAGAAAATGTAATACAAGGGAAAGAAAAAGTAAAACAGTCATTGTTTACAGATGACATGATTATCTGTGTAGAAAATCTGAAAGAATTAAAAAGCATACTCCTGGAGCTAGTTAACCATTATAGAAATATTACAGGATACAAGGTTAATATATAAAAATAAATTGCTTTCGCCGAAACTGGTTTGGCTCAGTGGATAGAGCGTTGGCCTGCGGACTGAAGGGTCCCGGGTTCGATTCCAGTCGGGGGCATGTACCTGGGTTGCGGGCACATCCCCAGTAGGGGATGTGCAGGAGGCAGCTAATCGATGTCTCTCTCCCATCGATGTTTCTCTCTCTCTCTCTCTCTCTCTCTCTCTCCCTTCCTCTCTGTAAAAAGTCAATAAAATATATTTAAAAAAAATAAAATAAATAAATTGCTTTCTTCTATACTGGCAGCGAACAGTGGAGTTTGAAATTAAAAACACAACAACACACTACCAATTACATTAGCACCCCAAAATAAAATATGTAGGCATAATTCTAACAAAATATAAGACCTATATGAGGAAAATGGGAAAATGCTGATAAAAGATATCAACAAAGAATTAAATAAATGGATAAATATTGCATGTTCAGGATAGGAAACCTCAATAGTGCCAAAATGCCAGTTCTTCCCAACTAGAACTATAGATTTTACATGATCCCAATAAAAATCTCAACAAGTTGTTTTGTGGGTATCAATAAACCGATTCTGAAATTTATATGAAAAGCAAAAGACCCAGAATTGTCACCTCAATATTGAAGGAAAAGAACCAAGTTGGAGAGCTGATATTACCCAACTTCAAGACTTAATGTAAAGCTACACAAATTAAGACAGTGTGGTATTCATGCAAGAATAGACAGCAGATTAATGGAACAGAGTAGAGAGTCCAGAAATAGATCTACACGAATATAATCAACTGATTTGACAAAGGAGCAAGTATAGCATAATGGAGAAAAGATAGTCTTTTCACTAAATGGTGCTGGAATAACTGAATATCCACATGTAATAAAAAATGAACCTAAGCAGAGACTTTATGCCCTTCACAAAAATTAACTCAAAATGGATCATAGACTTAATATAAAACACAAAACTTTAAAACCCCTAGAAGATAACATAGGAGAAAACCGAGGTGGCCTCAGGTATGGCCATGCTATCTTAAATACAACACCAAGAAGTGACCCATGAGAGTAATAACTGATAAGGTAGATGTCATTAAAATGAACATTTTCTGTCCTGCAAAAGACATTGTTAAAAAAAATGAGAAGACAAACCATGGACTGGGAGAAAATATTTGTAAAAGGTGTTTCTGAAAAATGACTGGTATCCAAAGTATACAATAAACAGTTAAAACTCAACAGTAAGAAAACAAACAATCAGATTAAAAAATTGACAAAGACCTGAACAGACATCTCACCAAAGAAGATATACAAA
>NW_006292337.1:703084-712173 GCF_000327345.1 Myotis davidii | reverse complement strand
CTTATTCATAATTGCTCAGCCTCGGAGGCAACCAAGATGTCTTTCCCTGGATGAATGGATAAAAAAGTGATACATTCAGACAATGGAATATTGTTCAGTGCTAAAAAGAAACGAGTTATCAAGACATAAAACGACACGTTAGAAATGTAACTGCACTTTGCTAAGTGAAATAAGCCAATCTGAATAAATTACATACTATATAATTCTAACATTCTGGAAAAGGCAAAACTATGAAGACAGTAAAAAGATTAGCAATTACCAGGTGTTAGAGGAGAGGGAAGGATGAACACATGTAGCATAGAGAGTTTTTAAGGCAGTGAAACTATTCTGTACATACTGCAATGAAGGATACATCATTACACATTTGAAAAGCCCATGGAGTGTACAATACCAAGAGTGGACCTAATGTAAACTATTGACTTTGAGGGGTAATGATGTGTCAATGTGGGTTCATGGATTGTAACCACTCGTGTATGGGATGTCCACAGGGAAGTAGGTTGTGTGTGTGTGTGTGTGTGTTGGGGGAGGAGTACATGGGAACTCTCTGTACTTACTGCTCAATTTTGCTATGAACCTAAAACTAGTCTAAATGGTAATTTCTCATTAATTGAAAAAATAGAATGTGGGGAGGTTGCTCTGGAGATGACAATGGTAGGATGAATTGAAGGAGAAAGGCTGAATGCAGAGAGTAGTTAGATGATTAGTCCAAAACAGACGTTGTAAGGATCTCAGCTGGGGCCATGACATTATGGGTTGTATTTACAGAAGAGGATGGAGTGTGTGGCTGCATTTCCTTCCAAGAGGGAGTGTATCTGGGAGCTTCCAAACAAGATCCTGGTGGCGAAGGTGTTGGGAAAATGGTGTGGGGCAGGGGCAGTTCAGGAGAAAAGGTAATACATTAACGACTTTGTGGCATTTAAATGAAATAACTCCCTGATGAATTTTTCCCCTGAAATGACCAAACTCACACCAGCCCTTTGGTATGCCACAAAATCCCCCATTGGAGACCCCACCCCCACCCCACCCCCAGTAGCCCCACCGTGGCAGGCAGTGGTAGCTGAGCAGAGGACATCGGCTGTCAAAGCAATGCCCCCATCCTGCTGCTCATTCTCTCTTCTTACTGCTGCCCATGAACCTCCATCCCTGGAAATGCAGAAGGGTGCTCTCCATTCTTGACACATTCCTCCTTAAGTCACAACTTCCCGACCCAACCCACGTTCCAATGAATCCTGGTACCCAGCCCTGGAAAGGCTAATTCCCTCTAGGAATCCTGCCAGCAGAATGTTGCTTCAGTTCGAAGACAAATTATAAATTAATAACGAAAAAAGCCCCAGACTCTCACATCTGCCAAAACACATCATTTCCTGAAAGGTTCCTGAGAGGGACTCCGTGATGTGCAGCCCGCCCTCGCCCTCCACAGCCTTTTCCAGATTCCAGACGCAGACTGGCGTGTCCTCGAAACGCACCGCAGCCGCCTTTCCCAGGGCAGCACCAGTGTTGTTCTTGGAAGGAGAACACCTTTCAGCTGCATTACCACCTGCCTGTTTCTCACAGTCCATCGTTCCCTAAACCCCATCAATAATACAGAACAGACAGACCTGTCACCAACCGAAAACCCAGAGAAAAGACTAAGAATGCTGGTGGTTAGTGTGGGGGTCGAAGCGATGTTTAAGTTGCTGCGGGTGCCAAAAGTTTCCAAAGGTTGTTTCTAAAATCATCACAAGAACAGAAGTGTCCTTGTCACCTGCTGTTTCTTTAAAAACGAGTCACCCAAACAGCCTCATCCCATACAATCAACTCCGGAGGAAATCTTGGTAACCGAATACCTATGGAAGTGACCAGGTTCGGGCCTGGGGCTCTGAGGAGAGTGGAGTTCTCGCTCTCTCCTGCCCTCGGTATCTTCATCTGAAAAATGCAGAATTTTGAGCCCACTTCGCTCCTCTTTTCTGGAATGATCACTTCCCAAACAAATCTGATTCTCTCAAGGAATACCCATTGAAACTACTTTTGTCTCTTCTGGCAACCGTTTTATATTTCTTTATCCATTTATTCTGACTCTGGAAGTTGCTGGATTTTAAAAGTCACTTCTCTGCTATGTAATCTGCACAGACCACCCCGCCCCCCTCAGGCAGTTAGAGAGTTTATGGTGTTCTCCCCACAAGGCACATCAGTAAGAAATAAGAGAGAACTACAAGGTGCTACGGAATAGAATCAGATTCAGTAATGGGGACAGTCACAAAGACTGTGGGGGTGGCAAGGAAGGCCTATTGCACGTGGAATAAGTGAAAGTCTTTACTTACAAACACGTCCATGAGCAGATGTTCCAGCGTCACTTCAAAGTCTTCCAGTTTGGCAGCTAACGTCATAATGAACGTTCCAATTTGGTCTTAGGCTGACAGCCCAAACCTACAAACTCTCAGCCCAGTAAACACGGCTGGCATCAAATTTAGTCACCAGGCAAAATTGCCACTAATGGGGAGTGGAAACCCTTAAAAGAAAACAGAACATTGCAGACCGCACGGCTGGTGCTTTGCAGCCGGAGATCTTAAAGGGTGAAAGTAAAGAGCTATATTAATGGCGCTAAGGACCAGATTGGGCACAAGGTGCTATGACCAGGTGAAGAAAATCTGGCCACTGTCTGCTCTTTATAATGTAACTTCACAGTCGCAGGCACCAGGCAAAATGCAGGAACCTCAACAGACAGTGAAAGAGAGGGACAGTGAGATGGGGTGAGAAGCCAGAGTGGGGGAAATGAAATAAACTGTCTGACTCTGATATTTATAGGGCCACATGTTTTTGACTCTAGCCATTTCTCAGTTCATTTCTGACCTTTCATAAATGGCCAAACACACTGGAGTGTATTGTAGACGGGGCAGCGGGTCCCACAGAAGTTGGCTGTGACCAAGGCTAGGGCAATTCACACAGACACGCAATCAATAGTCCTTTGTAAAACACGCATCAGACCTTGTTCTGTACGCGATGACAGAAAAGCACATAGTCTTGTGAAAAACAAGGAAAAGAAAATTGTGGGGGTACTAAATTTTTCCTCAGAATATTATTAGATCCTTTACACACTCCCCCATCTCCATCCTCCCACCCCGTCCTCTGTAAGAGTAGATAAACATCAAGCAAAAAAACTTAATCTCTTGTGTCAACTCCTCAAGCTTCTGCCAGTTAAAGAATATCCATTAAACCTTGTAAATGCCATTTCTCATTTTCTGCCTCCAAAGTATGCTTTGCTTTTTACCTTAAACGTTTGAATTGTGGTAAAATACACATAACATAAAATTGACCATCTTCATTACGTTTAAGTGTAAAGTTCAGTATTATTAAGTACATTCACATCATTGTGCAACCAATCTCCAGGGCTCTTTTCATCTTGTAAAAATGACTATGAGACTCATTAAATAACAACTCCCCCTTCTTGCTTTCCAGCCCCTGGCAACCAGCATTCTATTTTCTATCTCTATGGATATGACTACTTTTGGGACCTCATAAAAATGGAATCAGACAATAGTTGTCCTTTTGTGTTTGGCTTATTTCTTTTAGTATAATGTTTTTAAGGTTCATCCATGCTGTAGCATGTGTCAGAATTTCTTTCCCTTTATGGCTGAAATTTTTTTGCTTGTTTTTTTGTTAATCCTTACCTGAGAATATTTTTCCAGTGATTTTTAGAGAGAATGGAAGGGAGGAGGAGAGAGAGAGAGAAAAAAAACATTGGTGTGAGAGAGACACATTGATTAATTGCCTCCCGCATGGGACCGACTAGGGCTGGGTGTGGATCGAGTTTGCAACCTGCAACCAAGGTATGTGCACTTGGTTGGAGTGGAACCCAGGACTCTTCAGTTCGCAGGGCAGTGCTTTACCCACTGAGCTGAATCAGCTAGGGCAAGGCTGAAATGTTATATCTTAAGAAAGACCATTGCTTTGAACAACTTTTCAGGCCTGAGAAAATCTCCCTGTCAAGCCTCTAGTCACCATTCTTGCTGTAACTGTGCTATGAGAAACAGCCTCGGTCTGCAAGGGAGTTCTGTCCTGTTTCCTAAACCATTTCCAACCTTCAGGAATCCTGCGAATTCCAATCTCTGTCTCCAAGCAGGGTGTGACCACTTAGTAGCCAGCGCTGGTGACAAAAAATAAGGTAGCCCACATGAAATTGAGAAGAAACTATGAATATAAAGTCTTTGCTCTACAATAAAACTTCCCCTTCTCTTGTCAGAGCTCTCTAAAGTGGGAACAGATGAAACTGTCCAATTTAGTATCTTTCTATGAATTTTCATTTTCCCGAAGGAGATATAGACCCACTTAATTGGGCACTTATCATTAAACAAAGCAACCATAAAGGACAAAGAAAATTTTTGATTAAAAAGCATCATATTATTTCTAAAGCAGATTTGGAGTCTGTGCGAGTAGTTTAGCCTGACAGTCGGTCATAAATTGTACATAAGTGTTCTCTGAGTTATGGTTTGGATTCTGTTCTCAGGCCTCTAATAGAGGACATAGAGTGGGCCTCGTGACAGGCTTCCCTTGTTAGGCAAAGGCATGAGGGAGAGGGCTCAGTGTTGTGATGGATGGCTTCAATAACCAAGAATGTATAGAAAATGTATTTCCCTGAGGAGCAAACTCATATGCACAGACCTTCCTATCAGCTGATGCTTTTGCCATGTCTGTACTTGGCACAAGGGAAGAGCAGGCAGCATCAAAAACAACGTCTCAACTAGCTGCTGCCATGTGGTTGCCACATTTTTTAAAACTACAGCTGCCATCAGGTACTCAACAAGCCAGGTGCCTCCTTTCAACAGGTACGATGGGGGAACCGTCAGCCATATAACCAGGAGGCCAGTGGGGGCGATAGGTGTTTCTTAGAGGCAGTCTTTCTGGTCTCCTGAGAACCTCAGGAAGGCTTTCAACACCAGCTTTTTTCTTTCCTTGTGAATCACATTTGGACAAAGTATTTTGAATAGCTGGGACTTCATACTTAATGAAATAGACATACTTGTTTATTTCATTAATCCTCTTCTTGGGATGGATAAGGGATCAGCTGATGGAGTACAGTTAATAGTTCTCATTTAAGACAGCCTCCCAGTCCCAGCAAGGACTTTAGATGACAATTTTCTGAGACAATTTCTTAGGCTCTAAGGGAAGTCCATGGCAGTGGCTTCTTCTCTAACATAAACAGAAAAGTTCAAGGCTAAGAAACTATATAATTTGGGCAGTGTCAGTGGTTAGTATCCTTGATCTAGGCCTCTGAGGACGATGTATCAAGAACATCCTACTTTTGGAAACTAAATCACTTGAACTATTTCCAAAAGTGAAGACTTGACCAAAAGGGAGTTAATATGAAGAGAGAATGAGGAATTTGGTAGTGGGTTGTGGATGTCATCCATAAGAGACATTTAATGCCCTGGCTGGGTAGCTCAGTTGGTTAGAGCATCATCCCAATACACCAAGGTTGCAAGTTCAATCCCTGGTCAGGGCACATACAGAAAAGTAGGCACCCTAGAAGCAGAAGGACCACACCAGTCTGAAGGTGGGGAAACCCTAAGATATGATATTATAAGGCAAGTTCACTGCCATCAGTACTTACCAATAGATGAAAATATGGTAAAGAATGGGTTAGGCAGATTGAATGGGGAATCTCTTTTAGTGACTATATTATGTCTAATTGATATATTTTTGGTAACTATGGAGAAGTTTCATTGGCGCTTTCATTCATCCTTTTGACCAGTATTTATTCAGAAACTGGGCCAGATACTAGCACAGCTCCTTCTTCCAGATACAGTCTCAAGAAGACATGGCAAGATGGGATGCAATTTTATACTGTGTCTCCTCTTATCTGTGGGGGATATGTTCCAAGACCCCCATTGGATGCCTGAACCTATGGATAGTACTGAGCTCTCTCTCTATATATATTTTTTAACTTTATATACATACCTATAATAAAGTTCAACTTATAAATTAGACACAGTAAGAAACAGTAACTAACAATGAAATAAGAACAATTATAACAATATACTCTAATCAAAGTTATGTGAATGGTTTAGGACCATTATTAAATAAAATGATGGTGACTGGAACACAATAATTGAGCTACTGAAAAGTTGATCTGATAGCCTGTATGGCTACTAAGTGACTAACAGGTGGGGAGCATGTACAGTGTGGAGATACTGGACAAAGGGATGATTCATGTCCCAATCAGGGTGGAGGGAGACAGTGCAAGATACAATTTAAAACATATAAATTGTTCATCTCTGCATTTTTCCATTTAATATTTTTGGACCACGTTTGACTGTAGGTAACTGAAACCATGGAAAGTGAACAAATGGCTAATACTGTACTATCTTTTCGGGGTAGATGAAAGAAGAGTGTACTTCCTTATTCGGGGTGCTCACTCTGGGACTTGGGGGGTGGGGGAAAGCTCACTGATAAAGCGGGACATGAGAACATTCCTCTCACTCCATGGGAAAGGCAATGAGCAAGAACGAGTGAGGTACAGGGCACACCTCTGAAGAAGGGGTTTGCAGCATCAAGTAACAGGAGTATGGGTGGGGGCCACGATGGATCCAAGGATTTGAACTCAGAGATCACTGTGTTTGAGAAGGTGGCAGGCAAGGAGTCAGTAGTGGCAACCTGGAATCCTGATTCCACTCCATAGATGGCTTAAGTCACAGTTGGAAAAAAAAAAACAAAACACTTTACCCACTGATCAAAATTAGTGACCACTAAAGAAGGATCTGATGCATACCACCAACTGAGAACAATAATCAGCAACATACATGATATAGTAGGCAAATGCTAGAATTTGTTCTGCATATTCAAACAATAACATTAATGGGTTATCTATCTATCTATCTATCTATCTATCTATCTATCTATCTATCATCTATCTATAGATAGATACTAGAGGTCTGGTACGTGGATTCGTGCACCAGTGGGGTCCCTCAGCCTAGCCTGCACCCTCTTGTGTGCCAGGGAGGAGCCCAAGCCTGGGCCAGGCACGGCACTGCTCCCGCTCATCCTGCCCCACTGTGCCTGCCACTGCTCAGTAGCGCTGCCATGGAGGCAAGAGAGTCTCATGCTGCTGCTGCTGCAGCTGCGCTCACCAGCCATGAGCCCGGGGTCTGGTGCCCATTGTCAGCTGAGCAGTGCTCCCGCTGTGGGAGTGCACTGGCCACCAGGGGGCAGCTACTGCATTGAGCGTCTGTCCCCTGGTGGTCAATGCACATCATAGCAACTGGTCGACTGGTCGTTCAGTTGTTCGGTCACTTAGGCTTTTATGTATATAGATATTGATTTCAGAGAGGAAGGGAGACGAATAGAGAGATAGAAACATCAATGATGAGAGGGAATCATTGATTAGCTGCCGCCTGAATGCCCTCTAATGGGGTTCAAGCCCACAACCTAGACTTGTGCCCTTGACTGGAATTGAATCTTGGACCTTTCAGTCCATAGGTCAACACTGTCTACTGATCGAAACCTGTGAGGGCTATGGTTAGATTTTTTAATTTAGAGTTTCTTTCTGTTTGAATCTTGAGTGACCACCTCCTTCTCCCAAGTCTATGAAAAGTCTTCTGCAGCAGGCTCAACATTTGTTGTTAGTACCCAGATAAGTTCTTGGAGGGTGGGCATTGGCTGAATTCCCTGTAGAGACAGCAAGCCAGTGTCCCCTCGGTATTCCCTAAGGAAACTGTGGGTAAACCCTCCTTCTAGAGAGAACTGTTATTCTGCAGCCCTGGAAATAAATCTCCATGGCAAAGGTATGAGTACACTGGAGAAGTGAGATCCTTGGTTCAATGAGAGCACAGTACCATTCATCTCAAACAATCTCTAAGTACAACAGTGTGCAAGCCTGAGCCATTGGGCAATGTACAAAATGTTTTTCTGGAATGATCTCGCTGCCCACCCTAGTGCAGTGATTGTCTACTGAATAAAACCATTTATTTGAAGGTCAGGTACAAAGTAGTGATCAGATCATCATACAGTTTAATTAAATTGGTCATTAAAATAACATAGTTAGCCATTTTTTGGACCTCATTTAGTGAAATGAATTTTCAGAAATGAATTTGCAGAAATTTGAAGCAAAGATTAAATAATTACTGAGATCTTTTTAAAAAGCCAAATCAGTGCTTTTATTTTTGATCATTCAATTATGTTCTATAGACCCAGTTTACAGTGCACTCCCCCGACACACACACACACACAATGATACATTAAAAGCGATTGATACCAATGACTTATTGATATCCTGTCAGGCTTCTGCCTTAACTTAAAATTAGAAAGAGAGAGGATTTTTAAAGATATGCTTGTTTAAGTAAATCAGGCTCTTTTGATGGCCCCACAGCTGCCTGTCTGTGTCTAGTAATAAAGGCTCGCCTGTTTGGTCTCACTGTCCCTCGGAGGACAGACGTTAATTTAAAGCTTGCCTCTATAGGGTCCCCCGCAGGCTGGCACTGCAGTGGGTCAGGGCAGTGGTATCAGAAGACCATGCATGGAGTGTCTGCCTCATTCTTCCCCTGTTTGTGTCATATGGCTTACACAGCCAACCTTGTCTTCCACACGCACAATGCATTTTCAATTTTGATACCCTCTCTGACAAGGACAAAGGCTCTATTCCTCCACATCTGTCCCACCCACCCCACTCCAGCTCTGCTTCCTACACCCTCATACCCTGCCTGCTCACAAGGACAAATTTTGAGATTTTCAAAACTAACAGGTAGTGAAATTGGTGTCAGGCACATGCAGTAGTGCTCTGGGTTTATGATGGAGAAAAACACATAATGACTCGCCTGATCTTGCAGGCTTGCCACCTGTCACTGGCTCTACCATTTGGAGAAAAGGGGACTTGTAGAGATTCTGTGATGGGCACCAGCAGGGCAACCTGGGAATGTGCCAGCATAACCATCTCGGCCCCGCCACCTGAAATCTAACAGAGGCGGGCCGCGGAAGTACAGAGCCTCGCCACATTCTCCCAAACCTTTTACAGATGTTCTGATGGCTCTTTCTCGTCTGTAAATGGTACACAGGATTTAAAGATTTCCATGCCTAACTGGGTTGTTTTGAGAATGAACACAATAATTCTAGATAAAGCA
>NW_006292337.1:674298-702278 GCF_000327345.1 Myotis davidii | reverse complement strand
TCTGGGAGGCATATTACCCTTTTACTATATAGCATAGAGGCCTGGTGCACAGGTGGGGGCCGATGGTTTGCCCTGTAGGGTGTCCTGGATCAGGATTGGGGTCCCGACTGGGGTGCCTGGCCAGCTTGGGTGGGGGGCTGAGGGCTGTTTGCAGCTGGTCACACAACCTTCAGGGTGGGGTTCCCCACTGGCGTGGTTGGCCAGTCTGGGTGAGGGGCTGAGGGCTGTTTTCAGGCTGTCGGGTGACTTAAAGCTTCCAACTGCTCCTTTTCTTCTTCTTCGTTTTTTTTTTATTATTATTATTCTGGGCCAGCTATAGCTGTGGCTCCAGCTCTGCGGCCTCTGCTGCTGGGAAAGCGGAAACCCTCGGGCCGGACTTATTTGTGTTCTAGAATGGAAACTCTGTATCAACTCCACCTCTGAGATCCTGGCTCGCTGAAAGCGGGTTTTTTTGGGGTTTTGTTTAGCTTCTATATTTGTAACAATGTTTCTAACTGCAAGCTCAGAAGACTAGCAAGGCAGGCAGGGAACATTGGTTTTCTCTGTCACTGAAACAAGCAAGCCTCATGTCAGTTTTAAGCTGCCTGGCTGCTGGC
The DNA here is from genome assembly GCF_000327345.1 of Myotis davidii. Classification (NCBI taxonomy): domain Eukaryota; kingdom Metazoa; phylum Chordata; class Mammalia; order Chiroptera; family Vespertilionidae; genus Myotis; species Myotis davidii. Next base: position 701,682 of record NW_006292337.1, on the reverse strand, counting down.
TGCCATCTTGGCTGGCAGTTAATTTGCATATCATGCTGATTAGCCAATGGGAAGGGTAGCGGACTTTACTCATTTTACATTGAGTAGCCAGATTATTATGACCAGCCAGATTATTATGACCACTCCTTCAGTACTTCATTGACACTTCCAAAAATACTGAATTTTGAAAACTTCCTAAGCAAATACTCTCAAGGTTTTATTATTATTATTTGCATGATTAATTCACTTCGTTGTATAGATGGGGTGGTCATAATAATCTGGCCACTCAGTGTATATATTATATTCCAGGCAAAGAAGTGCTATTTACAGTTGTAAATATGCTATTTACAGTTGTGACTATATATAAAAACTCATTATATATATTCAGGCATAAAATTTTAGCATTTGTATCATACAATATTTTATTCCTGAATACATTATATACTGTATATACTGTATACATACAGAAATATATATATGTATACTCTATAATGAACATATATTATATCTCACAAATGGTAGCATATTTACAATTGTAATTAGTACTTCATTTAATCTATTCCCTATTGATGGGTACTTGTTTTGTTTTTAGAATTTTAATTTTATTTATTGATTCATTTTAGAAAGAGAGTAGGGGGAGAGAGAGAGAGACATTGATTTGTTATTCCATTTATTTATTCAGTCAGTAATTGGTGCTTGCATGTGCCCTAATCAGGGATGGAACCCAAAAACTTGGTGTATCAGGATGATGCTTTAACTAAATGGGCAACCTGGCCAGGCTATTGATAGGTATTTTAATGTGTCAGTAATACAGTGAAAGTATTTTTTATATATGTGCCAAAATATTTATAAGGTAGACTTCTAGAAATGGTATTGCTGGCTCACAGGTCATTACATTAAAAATAACTAGATATTGTGCATTGTACTTTCCTTAGAGGTTGTACCAGTTTACATCCCCACAGGAAAGAGAAGGCCTGAGTCAGCCACACAGTATGTGTGTGTGCCATTTTTTTTAAAATTTGGGACAATATAATGAGTGAAAATGACATCTCATTTTTATTTCAACCTATAATCTCCTTAATAAGCAAAATATTCGTTCATAAAATTTCCTAATACTTATTCCCCTTTTTTAAAAAAATATATTTTATTGATTTTTTTTTACAGAGAGGAAAAAAGAGGGATAGAGAGTTAGAAACATCCATGAGAGAGAAACATCGCTTCAGCTGCCTCCTGCACACTCCCTACTGGGGATGTGCCCGCAACCAAGGTACATGCCCTTGACCAGAATTGAACCGGGACCCTTGAGTCCGCAGGCCGGCGCTATATCCACTGAGCCAAACCGGTTAGGGCCTTATTCCTCTTTTTAAACCAAAGCTTCATTAGATCAAAACAAGGCTAGCTGTGTCCCATAAGCATTCCAATATTGGGCATGAACTAAGATTAGCAACAAAATGTGAGATCCATCTACCCATGGAAGTCCACATTTAAAGGCAATTTACGAGAATCTGTATTAATGGTTCCCTTATGCATATCTGTATTACCCACCCCAAACACACCTGTTAGGATGAATGGAAATTAAAACCACACTAAGCTAGAACAAAGGGTAATTCATCCAAATATTCCCCTCCAAAAAAATTTCCCTTTGGCCATGAGAAGACATATCAAAGCAAAAAAAAAAAAAAAAGGTTAAATCTTGAAAGGCTTTGGACCATGACATCTAATCAGATGTGAACTGTATAAAATTGATAACATTTGTCAGCTACTCAATTTCAAACCTACCAAAGTCAGAAGGTAATCTCATAAGGGATCAACAGCATAGGCAATAAAGGTGCTTAGAATTTCCACTGTGTGCCAAGATATACGAGAGCGTCAACACCTTAAGTATGGCTGCAGGTTCCCCTGAGACTTGGTTGAGCAAAGATTGCTACCAACAACTTTCATCATCAGTAAGGCTGATCCCACTGCCTCCCTAAATTTATGGTGTGCCTCTATTTTATTCTGTTGCTAATCTCTTTATGTTCCCACTTATTCTCAAGGTCACTAGCTGTGTTTGGACGTAGCAATAATAGCATTGACCTTCAGGTCAACATTTCTTGAGCATTTTTGAAAGGAAGAATGTAGGCACTTTTATTTTTGGGGGCACATAAAAGAATCATTACAAAACAGCAGCCAACCTACTAAATAATTCAGTTAATTAATTAACTTAATTAAACATTAAACATTTACTGAGTTTGTTGTTTTCTATTGAACTTGCATTGAGGTTGTAGTGATTTTTGCCATGTACTACAGATTCCAAGCTATTAATCCTGTGGCTGGAAATGCTCAGACTGGTGAATTATTAGAAGGCTATTTTTATGACCTGTACTTAGACCATTTATTGGTATTGTTTTTTTAATAATATATGTATTGTTCACAATGGATTAGATGCTACATATTCTATAGTGAGATAGGTATTTTACATTTAAGAATGTGTATTTCTAATTTCTAAGTAAGATCTTATTGATTGCACATTTGCCTATCTATCTATCTATCTATCTATCTATCTATCTATCTATCTATCTATCTATCATCTCCCATCTAGTCTTTACTCTGTGCCAGGCATTGTTCTAGATGCCTTACAAATATGAACCTATTTAATCCTCATAACAGCCCAATGAGGTGGTTATTTTCTTCACTCTTCACATTTCACAGATGGCGAAACCCAGGAACAGAATGGTTAAGTCACTTACTCACAGTCACAGGGCCAGTCCAATGGTGGAGCTGGAATAAGAGCCCATCTTCTGGCCCCAGAGTCAGTGATATAACCACTACACTGGGCTTGTGTACAGCAACCTAGTTTTGTGAACAATCACTTGTTCCCTGTCACTGAAGGAAAATCATTCTTCTGTTGAACGAAACAGAGAGAGAGGTCTTGTGAGGAAGCAAAGCTGGTTAAGAAGTGTGTGGTGGTGGTGGTGGTGGTGGTGGTGGCGGGGCTTACTGGAAAATGTCTGGTATTCATTTACAAGATAATCTTAATAGCATCTCTATAGTGTAATGGAGAGATTCAATAATGGCACTAGAGGAATTTAGTTGAAGTTAATGTTGGAGCAAAAAACACAGAGTGATGCAATTCTTAAAATTGGGAGGAGTCTGAAATTTATCTGAGATGAACTGTGTTTTGGAGATGAGGGAACAGGCCCCAGGCACTTTGGCCTCATTTGGCCTGTCTGCTGAGGGCCAGCCTGGAGCCAGTGACTGAATCCAGATGTCATATCTCCAGATGTCATATCTCCCTTCCTTCCTTCCTTCCTTCCTTCCTTCCTTCCTTCCTTCCTTCCTTCCTTCCAGTATTAACAAAACTGCAGACTCCTCAGACCCCACAGATCAGCTCAGATGTCTCCTTGACCACTCTGCAAATTCCTTCTTCACTGGAACTGAGGTCAGGAGGAGGCAGAGTTTAAGCCCACAGTGGACACAGTGGTCAGTGTGCACTCACAAGGTGTTCATTTAATGAGGTGTTGATGGGAAGGTGAGGGAGCATAAATAAGCAGGGCGTGAGGAGAAGGAATGATAAGGTGTCACACCTGCAAGCCTATAGGAATGTATTTCCCGGGCTGTGAAGTAGCACGCCCCAGGCCTTCAGAGCAGAATAACTGCCTTACTTCCTCTTAATTAAAGGAACTATATGACTCCCTTGTGAGGAAGCAAAATGACTTATTTTATCATAATAAGCCCTGAGAACAGCCACTTGCGGTACTTTGAAAAAGTCATGGAGTACTTGTGGTTACACTGGATTCTTCTGTCCTGTTTTGTGTTCCAGTTTCAGGCTGAAATCAGGCAAGTAGAACACTTCTGCTTTCTCCTAATAAAACAGAGCCCTTTCTGTCCTTCAGATTCTTCAGAGCTGCTTTTGAAGGAAGCCTAACTTGCTTTCTTCATGGCGTTTTTCAAGCCTTTCTCATGACGTTCTCTTAAAGTCCTGCTGGGCTGCAGTGTTTCCAACATTTCAACATAGTGGTTACAGATTAGCTTTCCATCATTAAAATTCTGACTAATCTAAATTCCTTTTGTCTGTTTAAAAATTAATTTGTTTTCTTCACCAAAAGGGAACAACACTATAATCTTCCTACCTGAGCTATTTTGTTAAAGAATTAAAATTGGGAAACATTTACAAGTAAGATTCATATCTAGGCATGTGTCTGTGTGAGCATCAAAGACATGCCCAGGGGTTTTCATAGCAGTATTATTCACAATAGCTCCAAAATTGACACTTATCCCAGTGCCCGTCAGAGCTAGAACAGATAAATGTGGGGTTTAGTCATACCGACTAACCATATAATGGAATGAAATACAGCAATGAAAACGACTGAACTTCTGTAACACTCAACAACATGGGTAGATCTAAAAGTATATTTTTGAGTGAAAGAAGCTAGACACAAAAGGGTGTGTATTACATGGTGATACTTATATAAAGTTAAAAAATGAATATTTTAAAGATATAGAGTTTGGATAGGGTATAGAAAACGTTTTAAAAAGGATATTTTTACTTGCAACATGTTATTATGCATCTATGTATTGACAACAATGTTTTCCTCATCAAAAATTTGAACATATAGAACATTAACATATAACATTAAAATGGCTGATGATTGAATACAAGTATATTTCTGAAGAATTTCACTTTTAAGTGAATTTTTGTTGTTAATCCTCATCTGAGGACATTTTTTCCATTGATTTTTTTATTTTTTATTTTTAGAGAGAGAATGGGAGGGAGAGGTAGAGAAAGACAGAGAGAAAAACATTGTTTTGAGAGAGACATATCTACTGGAACTGGGGATTGAGCTTGCAACTGAGGTGCGTGCCCTTGACAGAAATTGAACCTGAGACCCTTCAGTCTGAAAGGCTGATGCGCTCATCACTGAGTAAAACCAGTAAGGGCTCATGAGTAATTTTTGCTATATGTTCAATGTTATTTTATGAAGAAATCCTAAAATTTCATGTTTGCTAAATATCTACACAGAGGAAATGTCCTAGAATGCATGTTTATATTTTATAAGAGAATTAAATCATATGATTTACAAAAACAACAAACTCTTACAAATCTATTTTTTTCTTCCCTCTTCTGCCTTCAATCCCTGCCCACTGGCGTCCTGAATTCTCCCTTTTTCATTGCCTCTCTTCTCCTCTGGTGTACAATTAAGCTGTTCTTCAAAATGCCCCCTCAATCCTTTTCATTTGTCTTCTCACAGTCCGAGATTTTGTCCACTGTTGTGATAATTTCTCTATCTTCCTTTGCTGGATTATTCCTAAATCCCCTCTGCTGCTCCAATCTCCATCTAGCACTCTAGCCCTAAATGCCTGCTGCCTGGACTTCCATGCACAGCAACATATTTTGCTAGCTTTATTCAAAGAAACATAAAATCAAACTAATTTCTTACCAAACTAACTCTAGCTTTCTACTTCCTTACCTGGATTGGTGGCACTACCATTCACCCAGGCATCCAGCACCTTGATCTCCAGGTCATTTTTAACTTCCCTCCTGCTCGAATTAGTCACCCAACTCAATGGATTCTGCCTTTTTTGTTTCTCCTCTTCATTCCTAGTGTTGCTCTGGACTTGGTCTGTTACATTGGACTCCTCACCGATGTCTCTGAGTTGCCAAACTTTCCCCATGTAAATCCTACTTTTGGCCTCTTGACTGGGTTAAATAATGGCCCCTGCAATTCACATCTACCTGGAACTTGTGAATGTGACCTTATTTGGAAATAGGATCTTTGCAGATGTAATCAAGTTAAAATGAGATCATCCTGGATTAAAGTGAGTCCTAAATCCGATATGATTGAGATCCTTATTAGAAGAGGAAAATTTGGACATGGAGACTCAGACAAAGGGAGAGAATGCCATGTGAAGGCAGAGGCTGAGATTGGAGTGATGCATCTACAGGCCAAGGAATGCCATGGATTGCTGGCAAACAGTGGAAGCAAAAGAGACATGGGACAGATTCTCCTCCAGCTGTCAGAGGGCTCATGGCCCTGCTGACACCTTTCACACTTCCAGCTCCCAGAGCTGTGAGAGCTCAAATCTCTGTCTTAAGGCACCCAGGTTGTAGTATTTTGTTACAAGAGTCTTAGGAAGGTAATAGAACCACCACCATAATCTTCATAAAACTACTTTTAATCATGACACTTCTCTGTTCAAGGACCTGACTTTTCTATCAGATTAATTTAAGTGAATGCTATACAGTCAGGCTATATGCTCTGATCCTTATGCTGTTATTACTTCACATGGGTTATGCTGGAGCCCAGTGAACCTCCATGCTTGGTCTTCCTTTAGCATACCCCTGCCTTTCCTACCCCATGTGTACAAAATTTGATGGGACTTCTCTCTTTGACTCCTTCCTAGTGAAATTGTACTACTTTTCTGAGGTGTTCAAATGCCTTTGTCTTTTTGAAGCTTTCATTGATTGAGCCAGGTGTGTGGATTCCATCTTTTAATGATTAGCACCTCTATTCTATACTGATCATAGTTTTTCTCTGTTTTATAGTGATTTATATACTTTAAACAAATTTATTATGGAATATGCTTGGCATAAATAAAAATAAATGCTGTTTTAGTAAATTAAACCACTGAATTTACTTTCCAGTTTACTAACCAAATATAGCAGATCTGTAGGATCATCAGCTCTGATCTGTCATACACACATTCTGATTCACCTTTCTCCACACATTTATTAAAATAATTAAGATATTTGTTCATGATATAATAAAACATTGTAATCACTACTGGTCTAAAGTGACTGTAATGATCAGGATTTGTGACACTTTTCTTTCATCATTCACTGAAAGCTTGTTAATGTACTAAGAGGAACCACTGTCTTCCTCATCTATATTATGCTGCAGAAACATTTTAAAATATCATAAAAGGACACATGGTAACAGGCAAAACTGCTCTGTAACTTTTTTTTGAAAAAGTCTTTTCCAGAACAGCTGAGTCCACAGGGCCTAATCTGACCATATTTTAAGAACACAAAAGGTAGAATTAATTTAATGCTTGTTAATGCCAAAGTGGAGGTAATTTTCAGCTTTACTCTTTCTCTGCTGGTCTGAATCCTGGACCCAGCTTTTCTGGTTCCTGGCTCCATCATTTCTGTTTGTTCAGGGTGAGGACCAGGTCCACAGTTCACAGCTAGAATGCATAAATAGGCAGTGATTCAGGATCCTGCCTGGCTTTGCCCCAGACAAGCCCAATGACAGTTAAGGTAATTACCCTGTGTCTGCTCAAATTGATCTAAATGTAGTGATATAAAAATCCCCACCAAGTAGTCATGCTACTATTTGGAAGCATGGTCATCAGGGCTGGTTGCTGGGGATTATCTGGAGAAGGAAAAGAGCAAGGTTTTTATAAACTGTGGAGTTACGCCCAGGGGCCATGCTACCATATTCCTTATGAATTGTGGGTGGGCTTTCATCTCCAACCTCACTCTCAGGATTGTGGAATGACCCTTATGAGGCAATATAATTTTGATAGCTCTGTGTCAAAATTTTAATTTTGTTAGATTTCTTGAGTAAAGAATATATTCTTCATAGTGGAAATATGCCAATGCAAATTGCTTTAACTTCTTTAACCTTTGGGATTTTGGTTTACTGTTGTCCTTGCTTGGTAGAAAAGAAGAGAACAGCTCCTTGGTTCCTTAGGAGTGACAGCTGCCCACAGAGTGTGATGTGCTTTGGGTGTAGTAGACCAGCATCTCACAGGGAAGCCACAGACAATGACACTGCCTTGGAGATCTGGGCTCCAGGGTATCGCAGGAAAGTTCTTCATACACCCTCCTGCCAGCTCTCCTCTTGTCCCCTGATGGGGAGCTCTGGAGGAACTGGCCTTTGTGGGGATTTCTAGAGTGGCAGATAAATGTGTCTGGGGAGACAAAAGGTCTAGGCCTACAGCACAGCAGCCCACAATGGAAAGTGGCCCAGAGCTTGATGCCTGACACCTCAGGCAAAGTGGCAGACTGGCTTCTGGGAGCCCAAGCCTGAGGTGATTAACCTGGTGTTGTTTTTACAAATGATTGAGAGGGAAAGAAGAGGGTCTTGAAGCTAGAATCACACCATAACCATGGGCTGAGCCAATGCTTGATCATCTGGTGACTTCTGGGACATCTCCTTGTAAAAACTGTTGCTTCAATGTTGGTCACCTTTACAAGGATTCTTACCTTGGGGGCCCTTGGCAAAAAGGGGGCTGGGAACCTCAAAGGCAGTACACAACATGTTAAATAGATATACACGTAAGGAAGAAAGAGAGGCCATTGTGTACATTTCAGTTTTTCAAACCAGAGTGGTCAGTTTCAGCTGTTTCAGAGGAAGAGGTTAAATCAAGGAGGTTGATATGAACTCAAACTATCTTTATAGCATCTGCAATGAGTATCTGCTGATGGGGAAGATGATTCAAATATTTCTGTTGATTTCTCTCCCAGCTGTGTTCTGAAAACTCAAAGAAGAACCTCACTGTATTATTAGTACTGAATAATCCAGAAAACAAAACTGACAGTAACACGAAATGTGAAATTTTAGGGATGAAAAGTACTTTCCAGCTTAAAAACTTCCCCTTTGAGGGATTTCCAAGTCTGAGAAGTACAGGAGAATGTGACTCCTTCAGGATTTAATGTCAATGAGGAACATGAAATAGAAAGGCTTTGGAGTTACACAGAGCAGAGTTAGAATCATGGTGTCGCTGCTTTCCCACTGTAGTGCCTATAGCAGACTTTTGAAGTCTAGTGTCTGCTTCCTTCTTCACCAATGGGGGAAACAGTACCAATTTCACAGAACTGTTTTAAGCTTTTGATTTAAAAAAAAATGTGAAGGCATTTAGCACACATCCTAGCACATAGTCACTCAATAAACAATGTACATTATTTCTATGTTGTTGATCAGTAAGATCCCAAGATAATGGGAATAGGTGGTTGGGTTAGAGTTCTTATGGGGCAGGAGGAAATTGAGAGGAAATAGAGGAGGAATGTGGGGGTGGGTGTGATGGGGGCAGATGGCCCTGAATGAGGTTGAAGAATGAATCAGCCTACCAAGATAATACTAGGACGGCTGCCACAGTCCTGAAAGTCCCAGCCAACAATAGGACCGAGATCGTCCCCATGGATATTCAAGCCAGAACACACAATTGGTGAGGCTGGGATGCATTTGGATGGCAAAATAAGATCTTAGGAAATTCTGAGCATCGAGCTTTGAGACTGCCTTATTGACTGTATTGACCTCTTATTAACACAATCCCCTCATTTTGCATGACTGATTTTTTCTTGAAACTCTCTACTTATTACATTATGGAAGAACTTTACAGTAATTCAAACAATAATATTTTTTTATAAACATAATGGGGTTCTCCCTGGTTGTTATGAAGACAAAAATATTCTTTCTTCTGGCCCTGGAAGTTTCCATTCACTGACTTTAGATCTAGGTCCTGATGTCTGTTCAAAAATGGACAAGAGTTGGTCTGCAACAACAAAATCTCTTACTGGCAGAATGTAGAGAACATACTTGTAGCTCAAAAAGCAGGATGCACACTGGCCAGTGTGGTTCAGTTGGATGGAGCAGCAACCCTTACACTAAAAGGTCTGAAGTTTGATTCCTAGTCAGGGCATATTCCTACGTTACAGGTCCGATCCCTAGTCATGGCATGTATGGGAGTCAACTGATTGATGTCTCTTGCATTAATGTTTCTCTATCTCTCTTTTCCTCTTCTCTCTCTAAAATAATAATTTTTAAAAAGCAGGATGCACAGAATGACTGTTGCCACCATAGTTCTGTGTTCAGGAATAACCTGGGGCCCACAAAATTGTGTGGAAAGAATTTGAGAAGCCAGTCTCTCTGGGAAAGAAGTGTGACTTTGCCCAGTGCTGCATTCCTGATTCATTGGTTTAATGTGCTGGTTTAATTTGTATCTGAAACCTCTCTCATACTTTTTTCAAATAAAGTTTAAAGGTAGTAAACAGAGCAATTACAAATTAGAATTATGAATGTGCAAAGGGGGAATTGAAGGGTGAGGAGATTTCTGTCCTTATAAAAGAGCAATTAATGGTGAAGCATGTAGTAGTTTCACACTAGATGGAGTATTTAAAAAAGATTGAGAACAGGAAGTTGGAGAACCCTGCTGGCAAACATTCCAGAGCTGTAAGAACAAAAGGTGGACTCAGGGGAACCCCCCAGTGTGCTGTTGGCACATTAGAAAAGAGGTCAGCCAAGCTGTGCCCTTCCATTCTTTATAATTCATAGTGGTTTAAAGTAAATCATTTTCCTCCCAAGTTTCTTAGGGAATATTGGATTTTATTTTATTTTTTAAAATATATTTTATTGATTTTTTTACAGAGAGGAAGGGAGAGGGATAGAGAGTTAGAAACATCGATCAGCTGCCTCCTGCACACCCCCACTGGGGATATGTCCGAAACCAAGGTACATGCCCTTGACCAGAATTGAACCTGGGATCCTTCAGTCTGCAGGCCGATGCTCTATCCACTGAGCCAAACTGGTTAGGGCTGGATTTTATTTTTATTTAAAGTTGTAAGCAAAGGAGAAGAGACTCAGAGAAAGACACAAATAGTACGCCCGTGGTGATGGAAGTGGAGATTGGAGGGATGTACCTACAAGCCAAGTGTTACGATAGGTAGCTAGATGTTAGTAAAGGAAGGGAGCAAAGGAAATCAGACATTACTGAAGCATAATCAACTAGGAAGCAGACGCTTGCTTAACCAGGAAGCCGCAGCTTCACATACCAGGGAATAGCATCATTGTCCTGACAAGGGGATTAATGCCCTTCCCTCTGCCTTATGGAGAGGGAGGACAGCTTGTCAATCTCCTCAGTCCACTTGTCCAGATGATGGTGGGGAGGCAAGCACTTACACAATGGGAGCCAAGATGGTGACCACAGAGGCCTGTTAGTCTGGCCTGGGAGAAGGATCGGATTGGATAAGAGACACAACCCTGGAAGATCTAGGAAATAGATTGGTTGGGGGCAGATACATCAGAAGCCCTGGAAAGCTTGGGAAATTAATTGGTGAGTTTGAAAAGAGTGGCTGGTCCTTCCCAAGTACAAGATAGTATAACCTGAGCATAACAAAGACAAGTCCCTTTCTCCCTTTCTCCTGTAACACACCCTCTCCCCTTCATTGGTGTTTTGTCTCTCCATAGCAACCATGTGGTCCTAGCAGCCGGGTGCAGACTCCAAACGCAGGCTCCAAGCAAGAGCCTGGATAGGGCAGCACAGCAAAGGATCACAGCTGGGAACAGCTACCTGGACAGGGACTGAGAAAACTGGGCCGGAGCAATGGCACAGAACTATTGGACCTTGGCCTTTGTTTGGGGCTTGAAGAAGATGGACTTTTTCCATGGCAGGACAAATGGTGATGAGACAATGGGAACCGAGGGGCAGTCTTCCATTACACCCTGTGAATCTTACCACTAAACCTCATCCCCCCACACTTTTCTCAAGATTCCATGAAAGAACACAATTTCCACCGGCAGCACAAGCAATGCCCAGGATTGCAGGAAACCAATAGAATCCGGGAGCGAGGCTTGGGACAGGATGCCCCTCAGAGCCTTCAGAAAGAACCAGTCCTGCCAACAACACCTTGTTTTGGATTTCCAGGCCCCAGAATTGTGAGAGAAACATTTCTGTGTTTTAAGCCATCCAGTTTGTGGTGATTTATTACAGCAGCTCTTGGAAACAAATACATACACCTTAGACATTCTCCTGGGCACTCCCAAACACAAGGGGAAACGTTTTGAAGGATTTCTGCAGAGATGGTGGGGTCAGAAACACAAACACTGTTCTTCGAGTCTCTGATTTTTGTGTTCTCTCCAGGCTAATAATAGCTATGAGGAAAGGAGGTCACAAAATGTGTTTCTCTCTACAGTGGCATATTAACAGAGACCCAGGACCACTGATCCATCATGGCAGAGCACGGCTAATTAGCTGCATCCAAGGAAGATCAGATCACCGTGAGCAATTCTGCTCTGGCGGAAGTAAATACTTTCAAAATGTGAGGATCTTGGGGCCAGGGTGTGCAGGAAGTACGCTGTGCAGCCTGGACATCATGTAAAGCAGGTGGCTTTGCTATCAGCCCTAGAGAGTTCCCTCAGCTGGAAGTTGGAATTACGGCAGCTATTGGAGACTGCTAGCAATAGCTGTTCTTCCTCTCCGTGTCCTTATTTCCCTAGAGCTCTACTTCCTAAGTGCCTTTCCTATGATCCTTAGCTTGATAGCCTCACCCAACTCAGACAACTCCTTTCTTCTATAATATTTCCTAAGTGACTTAGGTTGCTATAACAAAAATACCATAGCTGCTCTGACTGGTTTGGCTCAGTGGATAGAGCGTCGGCCTGCGGACTGAAGGGTCCCGGGTTCAATTCCAGTCAAGGGCATGTACCTTGGTTTCGGGCCCAGCCCCCGTAGGGAGTGTGCAGGAGGCAGATGATCGATCTTTCTCTCTCATCGATGTTTCTAACTCTCTAACCCTCTCCCTTCCTCTCTGTAAGAAATGAATAAAATGTATTTAAAAAAAATACCATAGCTTACAAACAACAGGAATTTATTTCCCACAGTTCTGGAGGCTGGAAGTGTGAGATCAGAGTAGCAGCATGATTGCATTTTGGTGAGAACCCTCTTCTAAGTTACAAATGGCAGCCTTCTCTTTGTATTCTCACATGGCAGAGAGCAGAAGAGGGAAGCAAGCACTCTTATTAGGGCACAAATCCCATTTATGAGGGTTCCACCAACATGACCTCTTCTAATCCCAATTACCTCCCAAAGGCCCCACCTTCTTATACCATCACATGGGGGGACGCAGAATTCAGTCTTCAACACTGAGTACAGTAGTCCCCCCTATCTGCAGGGGATTCTGAGACCCCCAGTGGATGCTGAAAACCACAGATAATACTAAACCATGTATATTCTATGTTTTTCCTATAATACATACCCATGATAAAAGCCAATTTATAATTAGGCACTGTAAGAGATTGACAACAATAACTAATAACAAAATAGAACAATTATAGCAATGTACTGCAGTAAAAGTTATGTGAATGTAGTCTATCTCTCAAAATACCTTATTGTACCGTCACTCTTCTTTTTCTGATGTGAGGATAATACCATGCCTATGTTATGGGATGAAGTGAGGTGAATGACTAAGGTTTGTAAGTAGTGTTAGGCTCCTATCAAGGTGACTTAAACACAAGCACTGTGATACTATGACAGTTGATCTGATAACTGAAGCCACTAAGAGCCTAACAGAGGTGTGAGTGGGGAGTGGGGGAACATGTACAGCATGGAGACGCCAGACAAAGGGATGATTCACATCCCGGGCAGGATGGAGCAGGACAGTGCAAGATTTCATCATGTTACTCAGATCACTGTACAATTTAAAACTTATAAACTGTTTATTTCTTTCTGGAATTTTCCATTTAATATTTTTGAACTACAGTTGACTTCGGGTAACTGAAGCCATGAAAAGAAAATTGTGTATAAGGGTGATGGGCTGGGGGCAGGGGTGGTGAGGCACTAATATACTTGGTTTTAGTTGTTGATTTTTCACCCTGTGACGTAGGAATTACCCACCTTTGATGTCTAAGTAAGGTTACACTTGCTTTCTACACTCATATGATTTTGGCATCAGTCCACCTCCATCCAAAAGACCCCTTCTATTTCTGAGCACTTCTTGAGGCCTTCAGTGTCTCTGGAACAAACAGGTCTGGCCCCACAACTCAGGCTATTTCATCTACTGCTATGTCCCTGCCCCATCCTCTGCTGCTGGTGACTCCGGAGAGATTGCCCCTCCTGACCCAGGCACTGGTACCCCAGTTCTGGTTTGGGGACAGGGGACACTGCTCTTTCTTGCCTGCATGACTCTGTCCAAGAATGGACACAAACCTTGCCCGAATTTTCTGAACTACATCTGACAATAGGCTGATGCATTTAATAAGGATTTACACTCATCTTAGAATCTGGTAGAGAGCCTGCATCCCACCTGGAATCTGAACAGTGAACAAGGGAGGCCACTGGGCACCCCTCCAGGCCCAGGCCTCTCCAGGCCTTGGATTCAGGAAAACTGCCTTCTTGGGTTCTAGGAGAGGAAGTTTTTCCTCCACTCCTATCACAAGTCCATTTTGCTGGTATTTAATTTTTGCCTCTTACCAAGAAGATGGGAAATGAGTATACTGATTCACTCCAGAGAAAACTCTATCTCAACCATATAAGTATCACCTGGACATTTGTCCCTAGAGACTCGACTATGGTCACTTTGTTAACAAGTTAATTAATACATCAATGCACTCTTTTTTTCCAAGGAGGACTCAAGGAGCTTGGATTATCAGGTTACCTTATATGAATATGCATTAATGGATCAGTTCTTTCCAGATGCCATGTTCATCTCATTGACTTATTGACTGTATGATGTGTTCCATCTGCAAATGAGATCTTCAGTAATAGAGAGTCAGTCTTGTATTCCCTTTCTTCTGACTTCCCCGTACCCTCATCACTGCACTGTTCCAGCTACACACACACACACACACACACACACACACACACACACACTCACTCACACACATACACACACATAGATGCACATACACAGAGATATGCATATTAAAGACTTAAAATTCATGAATTAGGGGTGAGAGGTGGTTGGGAAATTGACTGAAAGAAGTGAAGGGACTGAAAAGCACAAATTGGTAGTTACCAAACAGTCATGGGGAAGTGAGTAAAGCATAGGAAATGGAGTCAGTGATACTGCAGTAACTATGTATGGTACCAGTTCGGTACTGGAAATATCAAGGGGCACACTATGTGAAGTAAATGATTGTCTAACAACTAAGCTGTACACCCAAAACCAATACAAAATAAAATTGGGAGAATATGTATGCAATTACAGAGTTCTGAGCAGCCACTCAATCTAATTTCATAGTCACACTGATTAAGTAGGTTTATGATGTTTAAGAAAGTTATTCATAATTGTCAGCCTAATATAAATAATTGCCATTGTAATTTTTTAAAAAGACATTTTCTTTGAATTTTTAATGATTCTCTTAAAGTTGTATTTACTAATACACATCTTTCTCAAATAAATAATACACAAAAATCACTGGGTCAAGAAAATTAAATCAAAAAAATAAATCCATGAATTAGGTACCCAGAGCAGGCACTGAATGATCACCAGATTTGCCTGTTTTCTCACAAAGCTTCTGAAACAGCAACTGAAGGATCAAAGGGACTGTAAATAAGACCTGCCTTCATTCTAAAGGTATTTGCTCTTTTCAATTTTAACTCGCCTACTTCATTCCCTTTTAAATTGAAAAAGAAAACATTTGTAAAATATGTTTTCACTGTATTTCTCCAGTACCAGTCTCAGTCCCAGTTCCCACTTCCCTGCCCCCCATGTGTACATGAGATTCCTAATTTCCCATTGGCTTGCTAAACTGCCCCTTACGCATTTGCCACCCTATCCAAACCCAGAGGCCATCAGACCCCACCCCACCATCTGCTGGGTTCATTCACTTGCAAAGACTCAGGCACTTCAAATTCGTGGCTGAGCTCTTTGCTGTTTCTTTGTGTCCTCTAGTGAAAGGAAAGAGCTCCTCATAAGTTCAAAAGGAGAATAAAATCATTGCTATATAGGATATTTTGAAAATTCATTGTTCCGAACATCTCCCCAGGCAGCAAGTGAGTTATCTATAGTTACATTTAGCCCTGCCAGGCCTGTCATATTATGTTTTTGTTTTTTTCTTAAAACATTTGTTATTATGGTAAAATACACGTGGCATAAAAATTACCATCTTAACTGTTTTTTAGTGTAATGCTCAGTGATATTAAGTACTTCATATAGCTAAGCAACAATCACCACCAACCATCTCCAGAACTCTTTCCATCTTGCAAAACTGAAACTCTATACCCATTAAGAAATATTTTTGAGCCCTAGCCAGTGTTGCTCAGTGGTTGGAGTGTTGGCCCACACATGGAAAGGTTACGAATTCAAGTATGGACCAAGGGCATGTGCCTGGGCTGCAGGTTCCATCCCTTTCTGGAGGCAACCGGTCGATGCATCTCTCTCACATGGATGTTTTTTCTCTCTCTCTTTCTTCCTCTCCTTCCCTCCCTTCCACTCTCTCTAAAAATCCATGGGGGAAAAAATAACTTCTAGTGAGGTTTTTAAAAAAAATTTTTGACTTAAAGTTTTTGTGTGTGTGTGTCTATTAGTATAGCCACTCCTCCTGCTCTCTTCGGTTACTATTTGCATGGAATACTTTTTATTTTGCTTAATCCCTTCATCTTTGGCAGATAATGTTTTGTCACAAAACCTTGAAGCTTTAGCAAGTGGACCAATGTGTTTTGTGTCTCCTTTGACTTGTCATATCTGAGAATCAGTAGACAATAAAAATGCAGGAATCTTCTTCAGTCAAGCATAGGGGATGAGGCTTCAAAGAGCTTTGCAATTAAAACATTTTGCTTTTCAGGTCAGTGAAAGTTATATAATGCAGTATTGTCAATACAGATCTTAGACTCAGTCATTTGCCTCTCAGATGAGGCAACACAAGCAGAGAACACAATGGTACCTTCCTTTTCAAATTCCAATAAATACAGCAACATTCTTAATTAAATGAAAGCAATAAGAGAGGCTTTCTTCCTTCTCAATGCAATGTGAATATATTATCTTCTTCACACACTGTCTTCACTCTATAGAGCTGGGTTTATGAGAATATGTCATGTTGACAAATAAGAAAATAATAAACACCAGGCTGCGTGTCTATTTTGCATTATTGCTTCAACTCGGGAAATTTTAAGGAAAGGGAAATATGAATCAAATAAGACAAAAGTCAATGCATGCTGCAGGCAATTTTGACACCAAAGAACCCCTTTCTTATCTACGGAGTCTATGTACTCTTGACTGTCATCTGATGCACCAGTCTCTTGGAACCAAGCTCAGTTTGCTTGTCTGTGTGGTAGTTGTGATTGTGTGATTTAAACAAATAAATAAAACTTACCCCCAAAATAAAAGAATGGTTTTGATCAGGGAAATAATATCTAGTTCTCTACAAATTAAACAATTCATTCATCTTTACCCAGGTCTTAAATTGAGCCTGGCATGAATGTGTTAACTTTACTGTTCCTTCAATGAGTGGAATTGGAGAAAAATGATTGCTAGTCCAGGCTCAGTTCAGGGAGGTGATGCAGGGTGGGGAGGTTTCCTTTACCAAATACAGTCCATCCCGAAATGTTAATTTCTTGTTTCCCCAGGTCACTTGAGGGAATTTAGCCTATTTTCATACAAAGTTCATTGATCACATAAAATTGATTTATTTAGGGTCAATCTGAAGTTTTAACTAAATAACTTTTGCAGATATATGCAATTTTAAATACATACTTTTAAAATCTTCATTTCTCTTCTTAGAATCTTTTGCTCATTTATCTTTTAGGTACATTGAGTATGCATCAATAAAACACTGGCATGAAATCAAAGATTCTAAGAGAGAAGAAATGTCAAAAGTATTTTTTAACAACTATATTACTATTCCCCTGTAGGTCTTTTCATTTTTTGTAGTATTGTTGAAACTAGAGAAAAAAAATTGACTATGTTTCACAGGAAGGATAAATACAGACATTTACTGTTGACTGAGGACCTCATCTAGGTGAGCTCATTTGGAACTCTCCTGGTCCTTTCTCTACAACTTGTGTGATCAGATGGGATGGGCTGGTGACAACCCAGCAGGCTGTCTCCAAGGGCAGCATGCAGCCCTTAGATGAAGGAGCATGCCACAGAGCTCTCTGCAATTACAGGGTTTTCAGAGAATGGACTGGCTGCCCAAGTTTGTGCATAATCACCAGCTAAATTACAGACCTAAATGCAACATGCAGCACTCTGAGGCCTCATGTCGAGTTTTAGGTTGCCATAATCAGGTATAATGTCTACCCTTGGTTTAGAAGATGGGTGGGAGCAGGGGGGAAATACGGCCTGGCCAAACTAAAAATGTTTCATGTAGTGAAGGTGCTAATGATGGATTTAGATATAACTGAGGAGAAAACAAGAAACAAAATGCAAAGCATACCTAATTTATTTGATAAATTTGGTTGAAAAGCAGGTAACTGAACAACAAAGAATTTATCCCAAATCCTATCAGGATTGAAAGAGAGAGCAAACCTTGTCTAAGTCTAATTATGTTTTTGTAAACATTATTGTGGAATCTAATGTTTTTGAGTAAATGAAACCAGGTGGCAGTGTTAGCTCCTGTCTCCTCTGAAGTCCCAATATTACCCCAAAAGAAAGAATAATGTAGAAGCCAGAGGTAGAATTTCTTGGAAACTATCCTTTTGCCTGTTGGGGTTTTTAATAATGGAAGGTTCCCATTGGCTCCTCCAAATCGTTCTTCTTCTTCCTTTAGTCTATTGTCAAGTTTCTGAAATAGTCAGGAATCAAGTGACATGATATCTCTTGGATAACAATAGCTTTTTACACATTTTGCATTTTCAAAGTGTCTAAGCACTTTACACATACCAACTTATTTAATAATTACAACATCATCTCCATTTTACAGATGAGAAAATGGAGACATAGTACATGAGGTTAAGTGACTAACCCAAGATGACCCCACTAGTAAGTGTTAGGAGAATTCCAACCCATGCAGCCTGTTTCCAGAGGCTCTGCATTAAGCACCCTGATGCCCTCCTCTGAGTTTCAGTGACAGCTACCATCAACAACACTTGCCCTCTGTGCCAGACTCTAAGCATTTTACATGAATCCATTCATTTAATTATCCTATCAATGTATGAAGTAGGTACGGTTATTATTCTACTGTTCTTTAGAAGAAGGTAAAGCACAGAAAAGTGAAATATTGTGCTTGAAGTCCTATAAGGTCACAGTCTTTGTAAGTGGACCATTTGTGAATTGAACCAGTTACTCTTGGTCTGGTGCCTACGCTTTTTACTAATACTAGGCATATGCATGATTAAAGACAAACATGGGGTCTAATTTATCCCTGTTTCTACTGATTTCATAATCAAGGTGCTTTCTACATTGCAGAAAATCAGTAAATATTGGTTGACTGCCTCATTTTTAAAACTGGTGAACACAAATTATTTTCATCTATGGGAATTAGTATGTGATGAACATGGCATTCTCCAATTAATGGGAAGAAGATGGGCTATTTAATGACTGTTTTCTGGGACAGATGGCTAGCCACTTAAAAGAAGAAATATTGGAAGACAACACAGGTGAATGTTTTATGATCTTTGGGTTTTCATGGACTTCTAAGCATAACCACAAAGTCAGAAACCATAAAGGATAAACTGATAAATTTGACTACATAAAAATTTAAAATTCTGTATGGCAAAATTCACCATAAATAATGCTAATAGATAGATAACAAACCAGTGAGAAAATTATAATGATACCAATAAACAAATTTACTTTTTCTAATATACCCTGAGCACTTACAAGCCAATTAGAAAAAAATAAATTAGCAAGGACCAAGGATATAATCAGGCAGTTTTATAAAGAAGAGTCAAAGCAGTCAATAAATATTTGAAAAGATACTCAATAATCTGATAAATTAATATAAAACAAGTTATAATTATTATCTTGATAAAACAGAAATACCCCCCTAAAAAAACAACAAATCATGGTATCATTTTTTATGTAATATCAGACCAATAAAAGTTGGATAAACAGGTTCTAATAGTAAAATTGGATATAATCTTTCTGGAAAGTAGTTTGTCAATATTCTCCTTATCCCAAGAATTTTCTTAGCTCGCAGATCACTGATTCTGTTAGTTATCCAACTGATTTGGCTAAGTGATGCAAAGGGGAATTTGCTGGGACATTCTGGGAAATACTTCTTTGTGATAAAAAGAGATGTTCAGAGGAAAAACCTTTTTCATACCAGTATTGTTATGTGATGCCTGGAACAGTGGCAACATTGTGTGACTAGGAAGGACAAGCATGAGGACCAGGTCAATACACTGAAAATACCAGAGGAGCCAGAGGAAGGAGACTTTGGATTTAGTGACATGATTGAGTTGCTAATTTAACCCTAGAATGTCTCAACTTCCAAACTTCTTATGTGTCATACTTATTTCTTTATTTTTTATTTCTTCAATTGGATTTCCTGTTCTTCGTAGGTGGAAGCATTCTGACAAAATGAATTGTAGCTCAAAATGTGCATACCCACTGAACCCCAAATGTAATTTCTAGAAATTTATCCCAAGGAGCTAATCAGACAAGTACAAAGAGCTGTATATATAATGCACTATTGGTACAGTGAACACCTCGGAAACCACTTTAATGCCCTTCAAAAAGAAATTGATTAAATATTTTTATAGAGTCAATAGAACGATGATGCAGAGCTACATTTCCAGGCAAGAGATTTTATTTTAGATACATTGTTGGGGGGAATCAGATTATGAAAAACCATGTATCAGTAAGATTTCATTTATGTAAATTTTATGTGTCTGATAAAAGAGACATGTGGATGCTATTCACCACAGTGAGGGTGCGGCGGGTGGCTGAGCCCTGGATGCAGAGGAAAGGGGACTCTCAGGGACAAACATAGGCAGGGTTTCTATGCCAGTGCTCATGGGAAAGGGCGTTCCTTCTATGAGGCTCCCTTCCAGCACCGCCCCCTTTTGAAAGTCTTATGTCATGTGCTTTAATTGTGTATCCTTAATTTAGTGATAAACTCCTTATTGATCTGTTCTGTGGAAACTCACCAGGTCCAACCAAACACTGGGCATGTAGCTATCTCTTAATAACTATCTGGCCACTGTCCAATCAAACTAGGTTAGACCAGGGATCGCTGCTTAAAAGCACACCATTTTGTATGTGGATTTAGCAAACTCCCATCTAGTACACATTTTGAACTCCCTTTTCTGTCTGCTCTCGGTAGATAAAGACACTGAAGTCAAAACAAGAGAATTAAATCTACTTGTTAGATGCATGCCATTAAAAAATTACCCCAGAAATTTTTAATGAACCAAAAAAGAAAAATCTGATATTAGTAAGTTCACAGCTTCCCTGAGACTTTTGAGGCCAAATGAATGGCCCCAAAGCAGCAGTATATCTACTGGGGATTTGAAAAATCAAGTCATGCTCTTCCTGCTACTTAAGTCAATATCAAGGGTAAAGATTTTGCAATCAGAATTGCACTAGCAATTTTGCCTGGAAGTGCTCAGGATAAAATGCCATTTAATACCCAGCTCCTGCCCCCCGCCCCCCCCCCTCCAGCTGGATGGGAGCTGCATCCCAACAGTAGCCAAGTGTGTCGTCTTCATAAAATATGACTCAGAAGCATTCACGGAGCCGAGACACTGAGGTCCTAAAAATAGCCTATTTTTATATTGGTGTTTTCCCCAACTACAGATGCACTGAAAGAACGCATGTGTTCCCAGCTCCACTTTTCCCCTCACAGTGCTTTTAAATTACACGTCGTTATGGGCACTTCCAATAGTCCCAGAAATATTTCTTATTGTAAAACAGTGCCATGTGCAAGCTACCATCTGAGTATCTAATTCCTCCACCCAACATTGCCATGGCCACCGGAGAGGGAGGCTTTCTTTAAGCTTGGGAAACAATAAATGCTTATTCTCAGGAAATTATGATTTCTTCTGCGTGAACTTTGAAAGGCACTTTGCTGGTGCCTGTTACTGTGGCGCTCCTGGTGAAATGCAGCCGTCAGAATATTATGCTCATTTTTTACATTGAGGACATAGATCATTCCTTGAGACAGCAGCAGAGGCAATTTTAGAATGCAAAGCTGCAGTGATAATTATATATAGGTTGTCTCAAAAAATGTATATACACACTTTGAATAAATTATAAAGGAAATATTTATTAAAATACATTTCACTTTCAAAATTGAGTTATCAGCTGTTAAAGTGCGTATACATTTTGGGGGGGCACCCTAGATTACAATAAAGCCACCAACCTTTTATCATGTATCATACCATTTAAAGCATTTTCATAGTCCTATCTAATTTGAATGGATGAGTATGCCAAATCCCTATTATTGGCACTTAGGGCCTTTGCTCACACCTATCACTGATGTTTGATCCTACCACTAACAAGAGGAGACAGATGGAGAATGGTAGCTTTCCTCTATTCGGTCAAACTTTGTTTTTCCAGTTCTCATTTGAAGTAGCATCTGAGTAGAGGTCCCAATGCAGTCTCTCTCAATTCCTCACTGAAGTTCTTGAGTCACACAAAATGACAAGAACTCCAAGTACGCCAAACCAAAATATCAAGAAACAGAGTCAGAGAAATTTCCACTATTCGAAAGGCTATTGGGATCAGTGTTAAATAACCATGCTTCATGTTATGAAACAAAGAAGCCCTGCCCCCTTGAAAGGAGACAGAAGGACATGCTGTCCCTCCTTGGTATGCCCCCAGGCTCACACACTCGGTTCTAAATAAAACATGAAAAGGGTCATAGTACTTTTTTCTCCATGGAATGCTTTAGAGGTGACCAGAGTGCTAACCCCTAATTCTCCCTTCTAACATAATTATACTTGTGAAAGAATCTTGTGACTTTCAGAAAACAACAGAAGAGGAAACAAGAAGTGGGGAGTATGGGACATGTGTGTATGTTGGTGGGCATTGGGGTCAGTGCCTCTGGGAAGTATAGCTTCTTACATGAAGCATAGTGGGCAGAGGCTGCTAGAAACACACAGGGGAGAGAATGTTCAGAAAGACTCCATTGATTCAGAGTTGCAGAAACCTGAGCAACTCAGGAGGATGAGACCCAGCGTGGTATGATAGAGCTACATGAGGAGTTGGGTGAGGAGCTGTGCACTTTGATCTGCTACTCTTATTGGAGATCAGAATGGGGGACTGCCCTCCCCATAAAGTACAATCGAGCTAACATCCCGCATCTTCCTCTGATGAACGTGACTTGGGCCATGCCTGAGTGCTCAGGGTATGGATGGGTACACAGCTGTTTCCTTGATTAAGTACCTTGAGGTCAGGAACCAGGCTACTTATAGTGTAGGTATTTGTCAATGAAACAAGAGAATGATTTGAGTCTGAATAGAGAGGATGGGTGAGGAGGATAAAAATTACATGTATTTGTGTTGAAAATGGAGAAAGGACTATAAAAAAAAAGACACAGAATAATAAGGAGCAGGGATCATCCAACATTTGAAGGATTCAGAGGTGGAGCCTACATCTGTGTGCTGCACGCTGAGTTCATAGCAATAAAGACTAACAAAGGGCTAAGAAGGTCAAAGCATACTGGAAAAGGATATAGAATCCCCAGTGACAATAAGTCAGGAAACTTCTAGCATAAACAATAACAAATAACCTAACATAAACATACATGAATAAAAAATATAAAAGAGAAATTGAAAGGAACATTATTGTTACTGACTGATTGAACAACAAATAATGAAACAGTGTTAACAATCATAGGGATGTATCAACAGATGTACAATTAACCTTTAATCCTTCAGGGAATAAACTTTCTCTCTGAGCCCATACAAAAACTTGTAATATAGTAAATCACATAGAAAATATGTCTTTTACTAGTATAGACATTAATAAGAAAATATCTATATATATAAAAGGCTAATATGCAAAGTGTCTCCTTAGGAGTTTGACCAGGAGACCAGGAATTCGATTGCTCTCTATGATGTGCACTGACCACCAGGGGGCGGTGTGGAACAAAGGAAGACCCTGGCAGGCAGCTGGAAGGCCCTAATCGGCCCTGATCACCGGCCAGGCCTAGGGACCCTACCTGTGCACAAATTTTGTGCACCTGGCCTCTCGTTTAAACAATAATAACCAGTATTGAAGAGAAGAAAAAGGAAAGAAAAACACTATATAAAAAAACTTAAATAAAAGAAAAGCTAAACTTATGAAAATCAGGCTTATTTATGACTGCAGAACTAGGAAATAATACAAACATAACAGTTCCATGATTTGCTGCCTTATTAAGAACACTGACATGAACACACACCCATATGTATATACACAAGCAGAGTCATCTCATTGGTTGTAGTAAGCACGAGCAGAGCCAGGGCTAACTCCAAACATCAAAAATAATATTTACCATAGCAAGACTTAACTTGTGCTGGGAAAGTTTCCTTCCACTCCAAATATCTTCTCCATCTAGATGCTGTCCCATCTGAAATTCTACCACTACAAGTCCATTTTAATAAATGAAGCAATGTGCTTTCTAGGATTATCTTTTGGAGTATACATATGCCTGAGAGGAGTAAGGTATCAAGTCACTAACACGTTAGCTAGAATCCTGGTCATATCACAAAGTCAACTTTTCTAGGTTCAGGCCCTGGGATGTACGAAGGCTCAAATACTGTCAGTGAAAGGAACAGTGAGCCATTTTGCAGATTTCTTCTCTAGGTGGTGATTATACCACATATCTGATGGGGACTTTTGTGAGAATAAAACAGTTATGACTGAAAAAGGATAATATATCTCTCTGGTCTGGTGACTAGAGCACATCAAAACATTGTGGGTTCAATTCCTGGTCAGGGAACATAGCTAGGTTGCAGTTCGATCCACGGTCAAGGTGCATACAGGAGACAACCTATGGATGCTGCTCTCTCTCTCTCTCTCTCTTCCTCTTTCTCATCAATAGAAACATATTCTTGGGTGAGGATTAAAAAAAAAGAAGAAGAAAGGATAATATATTCCAGATACCCAATATGTATTGCTTTCCCTGTGATTTTATCATTTAAGTGTGGTGCAGAAAAATCCTAGTTCAATAAAGGTTTGATTAATTACAATCTAGTATATTTACATATTACTATATTTTGTTCATCATGTTTGTAATTAAATCTGGCTTTGGTCTGTGCTAAGTAGCTAAGAACTCAGAGTTCTTAATCTTAAATTAAAAAGGTTCTGGGTAGGGTGGGGGTAGGAGGACAATTTGCCGCTCCTTCCCATTCAAAGTCATTAAAATGTGCAGAAACAATAATACTTTACATTTGATATCACTTACTCATCAAATGTATAAGCTTGAAGTTCTCACACATATATTTTCATAGACTGTTGGGTAGTAGCTGAACTCAGGATTTTCACATATTAGGATGCTAATTTGATTAGGGTTAATTGGAATTGTTTCCTGTCTATTTCCCCCACTCCCCTCATTAAGTGAGATGAAGGAAGCTCTCTTATTTAGTCAGCTCTCTCTTTCTCTTAAAAATACACTGAATGGTTTGAGGGAGTATTATTCTCTCATGGCATAGTGCCTTGCTTTTGTTCTCTCTCCAGTGTCACTGTTTCCAATTACTCCTCCTCCCCCCACTCCCAGTCCCCACTCCTGACTCCAGGGGAGAGAGAAAGTGGATTTGCTGACTTACTTTTCTGTACTTTCGTGGAAATATCATTTGTCCTCTGTGTTATATTTTAGGAGTGTTAAATAGTTTGGCTAAGTCAATGTTGAACTTAGGTCATGTGAATTTTATTCCTTGGGCTGTCACTAATTCACATGGTGATAGACTGTAAGTGACAGAACTTCCTTGCCTTGGCATTCACTGCTATAAAAGTAAGATAAGATTGCAAAGAGTACCGGCCATGTTATGTTTAATTCAAATGACAGATCTCTATCAATGCAAAAGGTTCTCTGGAGCATAAGTGCTTATCTTAGAGATAAACTCTCTGAAGTTCTTTGCAAAGGCTTGTGTGCACATGCATGTTTTCTTTAGAGAGGGTTTATGAATGTCATCAGAGTTCATGGGAGCCTCTATGCATTGGGCCTCCATAAATGCTGGTCTGGGGGCCTATGAAGAATTTTTCTTTGATCCTTGATGAAATGGGAAAAATAAGAACACTTGTAAGGGCATTTCCACCA
This sequence comes from Myotis davidii, assembly GCF_000327345.1. NCBI lineage: Eukaryota > Metazoa > Chordata > Mammalia > Chiroptera > Vespertilionidae > Myotis > Myotis davidii. Next base: position 675,874 of record NW_006292337.1, on the reverse strand, counting down.
AAATCAAACATATTCAAATTTAGAGACTGTTTTATTTTAAAATTATATGTTTTCCAGTTTTTTGGTGTTCAACTTTCTATTCTGCTAGTGCTAATAGGTCAGTCACCCTCCCTCTGCCCCAGTGGCTTCCATTGGCAAAATTTAAAAGTTAGGTTCAAAATTCTTTTTAAATTTCATGGCCTATGATGTTCTGGCTGGGTACCTCTGTGTGTTGGAGCATTATCCTGATACACTAAGGTTGGGGGTTCAATCCCTGGTCAGGGCACATCCAAGTATCAACCAATAAATGCATCAATAAGTTGAACAACAAATCAATGTTTCTCTCTCTCCCTTCCTCTCTCAATAAATCAATAAATTAAAAAGAATGCATAGCCTATGAAACCAAATATTTGGGAATTACAGTTTTTATAGAGAATTCTCCTAGCCCTTTATTTTCACCTCTAACTTTTGCTGTTTCTCTTTGGCTATTTTGAGAGTAATATTAATCAAGTATCATTGGGCTGCCTCTAGGGCCAGTCTACTCAACACAAATCAATAGCCATCAGTCTTGAAGAATGAATAGTCTTTGTTGTGGTTGTTTTTGAAGGGTTGGTTCACATAACACATCACAGCATAATTAGACTTTCCTTCCCCTCAAATCTCTCATTGGTCAGAACTGCTCAGCTTCTGTCCCTCTGTTCTCCTACTGCCAACCTCCCCCTGCATGCAACCTCCTCTGAAAATGGCACCATGCCCCATCCTGTGCTCCTCGCTTGGGGCCTTCCACCCTGCACAGATTCCTGTTGGGTGTAATCCAGTGTCTACCTCCTTTTCCCTGTCTCCTCCCCCAAGCAGTCCTCCGGGAATTTTGAAAGATAAAATCCTCCACCTATCTTATTAAGGATATTACAGTTATCCCCGCTTATCTGCAGGGGATATGTTTCAAGTGGATGCCTGAAACTGTACAAAGTACCAAGCCCTATATATGCTGTGTTTTTTTCTATACATACATACACTTCATGGCTTCTCTTTGGCAGATCTGAATTTCCAGCATCACTACTGTTGCACTTTGGGGTCATTATTGAGTAAAATAAGGGTTACTTGACACATGCATGGTCATACTGAGGCATTTGATCTGTTAACAGAAATGGCTACTCAGTGACTAAGAAGCAAGGAGTGTGTACTGCATGGAGATCCTGGAAAAAAGGATGATGATTCAAGTCCCAGGCAGAATGGAGTGGGATGGTGGGAAATTTCATCATGCTACTCAAAACAATGTGCAGTTTACAACTTATGAATTGTTTATTTTTGGAATTTTCTATTTAGCATTTTTGGACTGCAATTGACCACAGGTAACTGAAACCATGAAAAGCAAAACCACAGGTAAGAGGATCTATTGTACAGTTCAAATAAGTGAGATTGAAAAATGGAAACTATATACATTCCTCATCTTAATTTCTCAATTAATTTGTTTTCTCCATAGTATTTTCCTTCTACCAACATTTTATTAGCAATATGGTAGGGCTGCCCATCGGAGAAAAATTTGATGAAAGTAAAACGATCAGGGAGGGTAAGTGTTGAAGAGAGACAGAGACAG
>NW_006292337.1:673771-674235 GCF_000327345.1 Myotis davidii | reverse complement strand
AATGGACTTGATATGGAGCACTGTCAGTGTGGGGCTTAGGAGCACTGCACTCTCATCTACCTCGGGGCTCTGAAGCTTCCTTGGGCTATTGTCCATGTTGTCACATTATATCTTGGTTCATTGGTTTATTTAACAGCCACTGCATGCCTACTGTGTACTAGAGGCCGTGCTAGGCAATAGGGTACAGAAGTGCACAAATGCAGATGTGGTTTCTGCAAATAGGCTGCTCAGACTGACACTGAATTGGCAGGATTGAGAGGGTGTGTTTCAAGATAACTGAGTCGACAGATTCATTGCCATAGGAAGTTTCCCTAACTTCTAAGTATGTGCAAGGATTTTAGGCCAATATTGACGCACTAATCAACGGGAATTGAAGGGCTGTAAGACAAGATCTGTACTGTGAATCTTTAGTAATTATTCTCTAGGGAAAAGGCATAAACTGACGTGACCAATACCCCGGGGCA
>NW_006292337.1:664391-673731 GCF_000327345.1 Myotis davidii | reverse complement strand
AAAGAGCCCAGCTCCTGAAACTCTTGTGTCCACACTTTCTTGCGTTGCTTTTCTGCTGTTCCATGTGGCCATCCCATCTGTGAGGGCATTTGAATCTCCCTTTCTCAGAAGTCAGTCCAGAGCAAACATAAATAGAAGGTAAACTTAGTGCCCCTGACCCCCCAAATACAGTGCAATATTCAGGAAAAATCCAAATTCCCCAACAGACCAAATTATATCAGGCTGTCATGTTCACTCAGCTGGGAGGAAGCAAATTCTGATGACCTTTAAACACTATTCATTTTAATACTGCTCATTGGGTAAACCCTGCTTTTTTCAGCTGGAAGGTAAGTTTACCCTTCATACTTCATGCCTATGTTACCAAAACACATGAGATTCGTTACATAAAAATTTTTAAATGGAAAAATTTTCTTTGTAAATAATCCAGTGATTTTTTCTAATCATCTGAAAATACTTCATGTAAAAAAACAATTTAGGGGGAAAATACCTACTTTGGATTAGAACACTTTTCTAAATCAGGATAGGAAGATATAAAGATGGAGTTGCGGGGGGGGGGGATAGTTAACATCCAAATTATTACTCTTTCAACTCTGTTCTTGGGAGGTGAGGAGACAGGAAGTTTCGTGCTTTCGGTGGCTTAGGATATGGGTAGAAATAGTCAGAGAAAATGACCAGACCAGTGTGTGGAAAGATGCGTATACTGTGCATGTTCTCCAAGGTAAGAATTAAGTGAAGGAGATTAAGACTTGATGCAAAGGCTGGGTGATGGTGGACACTGGGGTAGAAACTTGGATGAAGTGGGAGTTGGTGGCTGGACTTAGAGGGAGAGCAAAAGAAAAAAAGTAGTGGGAATAATGTATTTGTATTTGCAAGGTTGCTTCTCTTAATTTACCACAAACTTTACCACAAAGCACAAAGGACTGTGACCAACATGTAATAAGTCTTCAATAAGGCAATTGATGTTTATACCTGAAATTCCAGCTATTAAACATTGTTTTATATTAACAACTTCCTCCTTAAAATAAAAATTATCTTGGGGAGGTTCAAGTCAATTGATCATTCATGTTTACCATGGATGTTTAATAACATTGCTTTCTTCTGGGTATATAGTTGAGACCAAGAAAAACAATGAGAGTTTGATGGCCAACTAGATAAGAAGAGGCAACACAATTTATGGCCAAGAAGATGCTGGGCTGAATTTGGGTGCGAATGGGGTCTTGGGAAGTCAGAAGTTTCAACTTCTTTGGGATAATGTCTTCAAAGTGCCAAGCAAAGGAGATAATCTGGGAGAATAAGCCAAATGCAACAACTGTGGCTATGCAATTTGGGGCACAATGCAGGGTTCACATAACATCATTCTTCTTAGTTTTAAACATTCTTTGGAAAATTAAAAATCTAAAATATTGTTAAAATTAAAATTTTGTGAGTTGTAGTGGACTTGTTTTCAAAAGCCTAGTGCTTTCTGGGCCCCAGTGGTGTTACCCTAACATGCAAGTATCCACATTTGCTGTCCAGACCTAGGAAGCTATGATTTTCAGCAAAATGTAGGCATTTGACAGCAATAGAAGCAGCACCACAACCATCACCACAAAGGATCATTTATGAGTTATTTTTGGAAAGAGGAGGATTTTTTTAGAAGACAGGAAACTATTCTAATAAGCTTTTTGTCTGCACTCCCCACCGAGGTCCCACAGGAGTACATCTCAGTTTGCTATATATTTAGTCTTAAAGGAAAATGAGGTGAGATGGAGATATTTGAGTCATAAAAGTAATGAAACATGCTTCTGGAAAATAGCTTTCTATCCTCCCCTAATGCTGCACCTTCCAGTCATGAGGTATATTTCTTCAATTCAAGTCTTAGTAATGTATAGCTAGGGATACTGAGTACTAGAAAACAATATATATATGTTTATAATATATATGAAGGGAAAGAAAGCCAAAGAACAAGAATTAAAGAAAAATAATTTAGTAGCAGAAAAAAACAACAACAAAAGAAATAAGGACAAGGCTTGTTCTATGAGGATACTCTATAACCTTTGCCTATACCAGCTTCCCAGGCAACCCAGGGTACCTTCCATCTCTTGGCTCAGATGTTACGCCAGGAAGTATCTTCTATTCATGTGCCTTCCCTTATGATCTTGCTGATTGGTGTGCTGGTTACAATCCCTTTAGTACTGTGCGTGGGGGTGACCTGCATGTTGAGTTGTCCATGTGAGAGAAGGGATGCAAGGAGTTTGCTGGGATGAATCTTGGAGGCATCTTTGTATGAAAGGAGGTGTTCTAGGTCATGAAGAACTAGACCCACTAGGTTGTCAGCAAGAAATATAACATTCATTAAGTTCTCAGATGATTCACTAAATTTGCCTATCATCTTTGTATGGTTGGTTTTGTAGTGGTATGGTTGAAATTAAATGACCTTAAATAAACACTCCAAACCAAAAATATAACTGGGGCCTGAGGTCAGATATTACATGGCTGATGTCCTTGCTGGGAAAGACCTTGTGTGATGGCTGATGTGGTTTGTGGTGTCTTACCTTGTCCAAGGACTGCTGTTGGGAGGGAGCATAAAGTAATGGGAAGTTCAGGGAAAAGAGTACACTATCTTTATGGGTTTTTCATGATCTTATTATTTATGACCACCCAAGTGGTCTCTGATAACTCAAGTGTTGGAAGTTACCCTGTGAGAGTTGGGTCACCAAAAGTTCCCTTTAAATTTTATGTAGAAAGTACTATCGTACCAAAAAATACTTAGGTGGTTAGTAAAATGGTAGTCAAGGTGAGTTGTAAGGGTGCAGGTTATAGAATGTGGTCTCAGGGAACAGAGCAAAATAAGAAGTAGTGGAAAGCAGGAGGGTGGCAAAATGCCACAGTCTGAATTAATGATATTCCTGAATTTTTATAAAGATAGAAAGTGGGATTTCCCCAAGTTACAGGACTTTTTGTTGGTGCCTATTTATTGACAAATGTTTGTATGTTGGGCAGAATTTCACCTAAAACTTGTTTTACTTGTAATATACCACCCGCCTCTCACCTCAGAAGGATACTGTACTAATATTTATCAGAAGAATCTATTCTTAGTAGGATGGCTACCTGGTGTTGGGTCTGTCTGCCACGTCTTAGCTCCTGAAAAACCGCCTCATTGCTATGAGGCCAGCGCACTGTGCACCCATATGCGCCCCTTTACTGCTCACTCACGCAGCGTGGGTCTAACGCAGCAGCCAGCAGCTGTGTCACAAAGGCCTGTGCATGAATCCCTGCCAGTCTCTCCCAGACCATCTAGTGCTCACTAAAGACCTAGAGGCTTCGAGTATGGCTAAAGAATAAAACATGCTCAGGCTTATTTTGTCTTTCCTGTGGCTGGGTTAAAGCTGTCATTTTAAGAAGCTAAAATGTGGAATGTTGTCAAACAAATTGCTTTTGGGTGAAAAAAGGTACCAGCATGGACAAAATCCATCAATTTGCTTTTTACTATACTTGTTCATATGTCTCCCTAATAATTAATTAGTTAATTAATGTCTTCATTTGTTCACTTCACACATTATACCTTGAACTGTGATGACCTGTTTAGGATACAAAGCTGACTGAGCTGTGGTCCTTGTCCTCACAGAGCTCTGCAGTAAGGGGGACAGGAGAAAACGAGGGATTGAGATTTCTTGAGCTGAGAGAGAAGGAGTGCAGATTGTGTGGGTTGAGGAGAGGGAAGAGTCTGGACGCTTATGGAGGAGGCAGCCCTTATGGTGCCTTAAGCTTTGATCCTTTTTTTGTTTGTTTGTTTTGTGTGTGTTTTTGTCAGTCCTCACCAGAGAATATTTTTTTTCCACTGCTTTTCAGAGAGAGTGAAAGGGAAGAGAGAGAGAGAAACATCGATGTGAGAGACACATTGATTAGTTTCCTTCTGCATGCGCCCCTACTGGGGGTGGGTGTTGAACCCATAAATCAGGTATGTGCCCTTCACCAGGAATCGAACCCATGACCCTTCTGTGTGTGGACTGATGCTCTAACCACTAGACAACCCTGGTTTTCCTCTTAATGGAGAACCTGGGTCTAAGTGAACTTTGCAGTTTCCATAGCGCACAGCTCTGTGTCACTCAAACATTTTGGGAAGTGAAGAGATGCCAGGAATCCAGGTTCTGCCCCAGCACCAGGTACAGACCAATGGGTCTAAAAATGCTGCTAGGGACTGAGGAACTCCATTACGCAAGAAATACATGTAATAAGAATTTTTCTCAGGGGACCAAACTGTTTCTATCAAAAGCTCTTCTTACTTACTGATATGCAAGGTTTGAACTTGGTCAGCTGAAATGTGGGTCCTTTTGCTGCTTGATGACTGTGGAACCTTGGAACTCTGGCTTTCTCACTCATTAAGTAAGGATAATCATAAGCATAATTGTAACAATAATGCCTTCTCCACTGACCTCTCAGGTTGTTATGAGGCTCAGAGGGGATAATGCATGTGAAGGTGCTTTGTAAACACTAAAGTGTGCAGTCATCATTACCAGTATTGGCAAAATGTCCATTTCTACATTCCCTTCCACTGGATGGAAAGGCTTTCCCTTGCCTGCTATTAAGAGGTCACTGGTGTCAATTCTGAGAGGCCTTTTGTAACATGGGAGTTTGATGTTGCATCTTGTGAGAAGTGATCCATTTGTAGAAGTTTTGAAGAAGGCATTAATTTTTAGAAGCAAACACAAGCGAAAGCAGATCTGTTTGAATTGAGGTCTTCTATCTAATTCTCAGAGGATCACATAATTAAATCATAGACTGCATTTTCTGAAATCCTCAGAAAGCATCCCATTCTCGTATAGCCTCAACATCCATCTCGGGTATTCCTGTGGCTTGTTTCTAGGAGATATCTGTGTTGCATGGTGTGTGTTGCGGGTGCACACTCACCCGCATGAGTAGGCATAGGGCAGGAAAGAAGATGAGAAAATGTCTTATAAAATGAACCCAATTGTACCAATATACACGATATTTTCAACCTCAATCAACCTGACACTCACCCTGACCTCAAGCATTAATGACCCTTGTCATTAGATTTCTGAGGCAGAAAGCACTTCCTTTCAGGGGACCATTCCCATGAATGAATCATCAGAATAAATACAAACATAATACCTATAAGACAGAGGTTCATCTTCCACTCTGCTTTGCTGGATCCTGAGTGAACAACAGCTCTGGTCACAGTTCTCAGTTCATTTTTTGGAATCCCAAGGGTAGGAAGGACCAGAGTGGCTAGCAACCACTTTGATACCCCTGTGAGAACATGTTTAAGACTTTACTACCATGGCTCTCAAAAGCCTTCTCATTGTGTGTCAAATCTTACATGTATCTGACATTTTGTCAGGGCCAGACTACACCTGGGGCAATGGGACTTGTTTTCGGTGGCGCACGGAAGAAACCTGACTTTTCTCCCCTCCAAAAGAGGCCCTGGCTCAGCTGATCTACTGCCTGAGTGGGAACGACCTCACTCAACAATTATTTATTGAGCACCTATTATACGTGAGGAGCTCTCTGGAATATGTTGCATTTTATAGCACTTGACATCTGTTTTCTCCTGTGACTCACATGGCAATTTTACATGTTAGGGTATGGTAAAGGTCATGACCCCTATGTGATGGGTGAAGAAATTGATGCTTAGAGAAGTTATGTGAACTGTCCAAAGTCCAAAAAGTTCAGCTCAGGTCTTCTGGCTCTGAACACATGTGTTTCCTATTCCACTATGTCCACCTCCCTCTGCCCTGGGCCACCTTCTCTTTCTGTGGAGACAAGCACATCTGTGTTCAGCCCTTTCCAGATGGCTATTCATATTGAGGTTCCATATGCTGGATGAGTCCTAAGAATTCCCCTCTGGAAGAGAGAAACATGACTATCGCTCAGACAGTCTAGGGTTTGGTCATCTCAGCGTGTCTAGGGCACCAACACACCTCATTTGCCTTCTCACTGACCCCAGCTGCCCAGTGGTGCAGCAAAGAAGAGGCTCATTGTGATGTTCTATATTCCTCTCCTTGGCATGGAGGAAGGAGCACCAGGGAGCTACAATAACCAACCCAGCTCTGTCACCAGCAAGTTAGTGACCTTAGAGAAGTTCTGTGAACTTCCTCCAGGATTTTGTGATGTTCTATATTCCTCTCCTTGGTTCTATGTTTTCTTGGTTTTATGTGTCCTTGGTTCTGTGTGTCCTTGGTTCTGTGTGTCCTTAGTTCTGTGTGCCCCCAATATTTAGCAAGGCTATATGATAATAGCATTCAGCCACTGAGTACTCCATTGTCCCCCTGCACCTGGAGTGTCTGATAGGTTGACATTACCAAACAATCCAGTTTCTCTTTGTCCCCAGTGTGGGTGAGAGGTTGAGTCACCCAGCAGGTAGTTCAAATCCCAAATCTGCTTCTGATCACTTGTGTATGTGAACTCCCAGTGCTCCACTTTCCCCACCTACATATTGGAGATAACAACAGTGGACACTTTCCGAGGTCAGCACAGAGATTAAACATGTAATGCCACAGAAAGCACTTCCCACAGGGCCCAGTACCGAGCAAGCATTCTATAACTATTAGGTATATTGATGTCTCTTAAATGAAAGAAAAGTAAATGAGATAAAAGTGACAGAAATGTTTTCTCTTATGTCCATTAATGAAAATTATGATTCCTGATCCCATCTTAACTGCCAGCATCAATTTTCAGATAATCAAGCCTACATGGTGATGGTATTCAATGGAATGGGTGAAATCTACAGGGCTATCAGGCAATGAATTTACTGTGGCCAGAGAGTAACTAATGGGCTATATAGACTTGGTTCTGTGTGTCCTTTGTTCTATATGTCTTTGGTTCCGTGTGTCCCCAATATTTAGCAAGGCTGTATCATAACAGCATTCAGCCACTGAGTACTCCATCGTCCCCCTGCACCTGGAGTGTCTGATAGGGTGACATTACCAAACAGTCCAGTTTCTCTGCTACTATCCCACTTTTAAATTTGCACCTCATATACCAATGGAAGGCTTTTGTGATGTTCTACATTCCTCTCTCCTTTCCTCAATATTTTTCCAGCCTGCAGACACTGTAACTGGCTTTATAGCAAAGTTTAGCCTAAGAAGGGAGCCCCCACCCAGATGTAATAGCCCTTCAGTGCCTCACACCCTCTTTCTTCCAACTTTCTGGGAAGAGCAACTGGACAAGCAGGGTGTGTTCTTTGTTGGTGCCTCCTCTTCCTCATGCCACTTTGGTGCCCAGGGCCAAGATGACAAGCCTCTCCTGGGCTGGGGATTGCATGACAACACTTTTCTGGACCAGGTGGCCTTTTGGGTCCTGGGCATCACAACTATTAAAGGACACTGCACAGCATTCATGCAAGCCCCTCATTTTGAAGGTAAAGAACTAAAGCCTGAAAGAGAGAATGTCCTGCCTGCAGGAGGCTGACTGGGGAAAGAAGGGTGGTCAGCACCCAGCTGGGATCTCTATGCCTCACCTGCTGCCTTCCTGGTCATTTGCCAGGCTTGTGTCCTCAGGGTAAGGGACTGATCTCCAGGAGATAACTGTGCCAAGGCAGGGAGAGGCCTGGAGAAAAGGAACTCGGGGTGAGGCGGGAGTGTGCTGCTGGGTGCCTAAGCCAGCTCAGACTTGAGTGGTGGGTAGTCATCATCTCTGTAAGGGGAGACAGCAAGCATACTAACCAAATCACAGCTCTTTGCTGCTTTTATATAAAGATTACTCATTTTGTAATAATGGCCCATAAATTAATGAATGCCATTAAGTTTATGGGCTTCTCCTAGTCAGGGTCTTTTTTTAGCTATCAATTTAGTTTTAATAAACACTCCATGACTTGTAAAACCACAGTAGTCAATTTTCGGTCTCTGCTAAAGTGACATTTCTGGTATTGACTCCCTTCTGTATGTGTGTGCAATGAAGGGGAAAGGCCAATAACAAAACAAAATCAGGCCACGAGACATTTGCTGGCAACTGGATTAATGCCAATGTGCCTCTCCCAGGTCTGGGCATCTGTAAGCACCTAGCTGGGTGTCTCAGCTGTAAGAGGAGACAGGAAAGCCACCTCTGATTGAAATCCTCTGAAGCAGAATTGGGTGGGAATCATGGCTGACCCAGCAAGTGCTTCCCTAAAAATAATACCAGCTCTGCATAGCTCATATGGGTTATTGAGGGTAAAACAGATGAAAACGCAGGAGAAAGTTCTGTGTCATGGAAAATGTAAAGTACAATCCTATACAATAAAAGGCTAATCTGCAAATAGAGCAAACGGCGGAACAACTGAACAATCAGTTGCTATGAAGTGCACTGACCAGCAGGGGCGTCTGTGGGCACCGGCAGCAGGTGGCAGAGTGCGGAATATGGTGGGCACTGACCGCAGCATGATGGTGAAGCAGGTGAGTGGGGGCGCCAGACCAAGGTGAGCGACGGTTGCTGTCATAGGGGCAAGTATCTGGTGGTTACTGAAAATTCTTTGCTCCTATGTGCTGCAGTCCTGCCAGGCCTTCTCACCTGCTGCTGGCACTGGCTCCACTTGCACCCACTGCTGGCGCCAGCCCCAATTGCTCTGTGACGTCAGTGGGTGCGAGCAGGGCCCGATGCCAACAGTGCATGGGAGCAGAGGTGGCTGGAGAGGGGCTGCTGCCTGGCAGACAGGGGGGGCTGCTGGTGGGGGGCACAGTGGGAGGGGCCAGGTGGGGTGTGGGAGATGGGCTGAGACCCGCCCCTGTGCCCATGGCAGCCTCTCGGCCCACAGTTCCTTTCAAGGTGCACGAATTCATGCACTGGACCCCTAGTAATATAATAATAACAACAATGACCATATACAGAGTGTCTTTTACCATCTAAGACACCATGCCAAGCACTAGACATCCATTATTAGTTTTGATCCCCATGGTTCTTTTAGGAGGCAAATATCACCCTCCTAGGGGTCAGAGTGTTGGGTAACTGCTTCGAGGTGGCACAGCTTGCTTATTGTGGCAAGTTCACACTTCCAGTGCTAGTCATCTGGCTCCAGTCATGGGCCAGTCATGGTCTTGTATTGCCCTAGATCTGTGGTCAGCAAACCATAAATTGTTAAACCTACAGTTATAACCTAGGGTTTTTTTTCATTAATATTTCAGTCTTGTTTTCTGCAAAAGATGTGCAGTCTTTGTTGATAAACAATGCCAGAAGCTTCATACAGAACTCAGCCTTTCTTTCCCAAGAATGACTAGAAGACACATAGTCATTTGGATGGGAAATGAGGGGTAAATATTGAGTATCCTAGAAACTGATTATTCAAGCGAGGCCTAGAACTCTTAATGGCATTTGGAATGGATTTCCTATGGGCTATTAAAGTTAGAAAAGACTGTGGAGTTCTTGG
>NW_006292337.1:641822-664322 GCF_000327345.1 Myotis davidii | reverse complement strand
AGCTCACGGAGTTCGTAGTATTATGTCCAAGGTCACTAGCCAGCTGGCGACAGAACTGTGTTGGTTATTGTAACCCCTGCTGCTCCTTGCTCCATGCTATGCTATCTGTAAGGCTGAGTGGGCTGCAGAGAGACAGGACCCAGGGTTGCCGCTGGGTGAGGAGGGGGCATCTGAACCTCAGGTGCATCTGAGTTAGTGGCTGATCTTCTTGGACACTGTTAAAATGTAAACCGAATGGCACTGTAGCCCAAAGTTGACTCTATATATCATCTCTCCCATGGCAAATTCAGACCCACCGATAATCATGATAGGTAGCCATTAATTTGGATGGGTTTGAATGTGAATTATTTATAGTCCCTGCAAAGATCCGAAAAAGATCCAAATAAATAGATTTTTAAAGAATGTTCACTATTATTTCCCCAGCCCCTAGTAGGGTGTCATATACATAGCACCACTGACAAATATTTGTTGAAACAAGGTAGATGTTAATCTCAATTTATTAAAACAGCAGTTCTCAGAAGTTAAATCTAGTAAACTGTTCCATATCACACAGATCTAAGAGATAAGGCAAAATTCAAAGTTAGATTTGTCTGCCTGCAAAGCCCCTGTTTCAACCACTTTGCAGCCCTAAATTCTAAGGTGGGCTCTCATTCATTAGTGGGCTGTGTAGGTGTAGGAACCGGCAGCGATACAGACTCCTGGAACCTCCCCGAGAAACCTCGATTCTGTAGGACCCTGGTCACGGCCCCGGAGGTGATTTTGGTGCGGGTGGAACACAGGCCACACTTGGACAAATGCTGTTCTGATGTTCATTCATAAACAGCTGGCAGCTTTGAGTCTTTACTCTGCCCATGGAATAGTTATTTAATCCTCTAACCAACCCTGTGACATAGGTCTTATTATTATCCTTGCATTCTACAGATTAGGGCTGGAGGGAGTCTGTAGCTGGAGAGGTTAGGTGACCAGCCCTGGTCACCGAGTTGATCTGAGTTGGAAGAGGAACCCAACTGTCCCAGGCTCCCTAACCAGGAGGGTGAGGAGGGAGCGGGGAGGAGCTGGATGGACTGCTACTATCTCTGCTCAGTTTTGTCTTAGCATAAAAGGCATGGGGTCCTCAGGTGCCTCCAGATGGAGGAAAGGCTGGAAGGCGGCCCTCCAGGCATGGCTTCAGGCTGGGGACACACCTAAGGGCAGAGCTAAGCTGTGAAGTGACAGGAGAGTGGGACAGGGTCTCTAGTTGCTCATGTTGCTGCTGCTGTTTAGTGCTCACCAGTGGATGGGAGACATTGGGAACCGATTCTTCTCTCAGGCACAATTCCTTCATTTATAGCAGCAGAGCAGACAGACAATTGCAAAGGACACAAATACAACAGAAAAATTTGGTATGAGCATCATATTTTAAAAAGCAATAACATCAGTAACTTTGTTAGGCGTCTCTTCCCTACCTTTGTCCAACGGAAACCTTGCTTAATAAAAACTCTGGTTGCTAAAGAAGCAGATGACCATATTTCTAAAGAAATATTTCCATGACTCAAGCAGCCGAGCTAATAGACTTATTTTATGAGAGGTTACACCCAGAGAAAAAGAGTAAATGGGCCATGTTTCAGTCCTCTCAGACTGGTAAACAGCCCAGATGCACTGTGCTCCGAAGACAGTATATCGACCTGTAAAACATCCGTAGCCATGACTGCTGCTTATGTTGTCACGGGGGAGAGTAAAACAGCACCTGCACAGAGGCATTTTAGGTGCCTCTTGTATTAATCATGCTATTAATTTCTATCTTTTGTGATGTGGTGAAATCCTGGTGCCTCATGGACTGGAGGACAGACTGCTTGTCTCAGATTAACTGATTCCTAAAGGTAGCAATCAACTTGCCTGCAAGCGCAGGTTCATATGCAAACCAACCAATTCTGAGTCCACACCCCTACCACCTCCTTTCATCAGGTTCCTGCAGCCCAGGATACTGTCCCCTGCACTACATCACCCAGGGCCAGGTGACGAGACACCCTCTCCACAGCTCAGAGTCTGCCCAAATTAGTGGAAGTGCCCAATCCTAAACCTGCCCAGCAACTTACCCTGCCTTGCCTGTCCTTTCCCATGAAAAACCGTAATAAAGGCTTTGCCCATGCTTTTTCTGTGCTTCCTCTGCCCCCTGAATGGCCCACTGCTGCCCTGTGTGGCCCTGCATGGTGTTCCCCTATTCCTGGTGATGGTAACAAATTCTCTTTCCAATGTCCTTACCATACCTGAATAAAAACAAAACCTGGGTACCATTTAAAGGGCTTCCTTCCTAAGATGCCAGGATAAGTTCTAATTTTTACTGTTTGTAAATCAAGAGGTGTTCTTCACAAGCCCTGAAAGTCATCTTACAAGAGAGGCTACCCCGTGCCACTGCAGGACAGTGGTTAAGCGTGCAAATGCTGGAGACCAAGAAGTGGTTGAATCTTAACTATTACTCGCCGTGTGACTGTGCAGGAATTCTCTAGAAGTCTCAGCTTTCCCATCTGCAGATGACAATGGGAATGAATATCCACCTCCCACAACCTGGGCTTTACACGAGGTGGTGGATGTAAAGAACACAGCATGCTACTTGGCTTCCAGTTAGCACTACACAAAGATTAGCATTTAGCAGTTATTATTTTCTCCAACAGAGGGGTTTTAGGTGCCTCTTGTATTAATCATACTTTTTATTTTCTATCTTTTGTGATATGTTGAAATCCTGGTGCCTCATGGACTGGAGGACAGATTGCTTGTCCCAAATTAAATGATTTCCAAAGGTAGCAAACAACTTGCTTGCAAGTGCAGGTTCATCTGCAACCTTGGTACATCCCCTGATCAAAGCTCTGTTACTTTACAGGGAGTCTGCTCCCTGATCAGACATTCTCTCTGCAGTAGAGAGATTGAGCAGGCCTCAGAATTGCTAGCCTGTGAATTAACTCCACGCCCATGGGTATGCTGGGAAAAGAGATTGCCTCGCATGCTAGACACTGTCACATGCCAGAGAGAGCTCAGCCTGTGGGACGAGTGGGAGCTGGAGTATGTGTTTTCCCACCTATTCATTTGCTCTCAGTATTCTGTGAAAACCTCCTCTCTGTGAAATTGGTGAAGTCATGATTTGGGGGAAGGACCATCTGTCTGGTCCCTAATGTGATTCATGAACTTGGAGGGATTTCATTAACTGTTCAGTTCAGCAGCAGGAATTATCAATTCATTTCATAGCTTTGAGAATTGGCACAGTGTTTTTGGGACTGTAGCAGGCATGCATGGCTCTGCCATTTCGACTAGCATTGCAACCAATTTTTCTCCTTTTTGCAAAATCCTCTGCCTTCAACTTTAATATGGTTGGCAGTAAGCCTTTTGTAGCTAGATCTTTCAAGAGCCCTTTATCCTATATAATAAAAGGGTAGCCCTAGCTGGTTTGGCTCAGTGGATAGAGCATTGGCCAGTGGACTAAAGGGTCCCAGGTTCGATTCCAGCCAAGGACACACACCAGTAGGGGGAGAGCAGGAGGCAGCCAATCAATGATTCTCTCATTGATGTTTCTATCTCTCTCCCTTGCTCTCTGAAATCAATAAAAATATATTTTAAAAGGCGTAGTATGCAAATTGTCCCTTCAACCGTGAGTTAGACTGGAAGTTCAACCAGGGGTGGGGCAGGCCTGGGGAAGGAAGAGAGGCCCCAGCTGGCAGCTGGTAGCCGCTAGGGACCCTCCCAGTAAAGGAATTTTGTGCACTGGGCCTCTGGCCATGTAACCTGTATATATATATATATATTTCTCTAGGTAATGTATACATTTAGTATAAGTATAAAATAAATGAAAGTGATATGTTTTTCTACTTATCTACAAAGAAATAAAACCAATTAGGTAGAATGGCATATAACAATTAATTTAATTATCTATTTAGCTTAGGGTGATTGCCACCACTTTAACAAAAATATCTTCCAAATGTACCAGCCTATCTTTTCCCTTCATAGACTGAACATTTTATTAATATTTGAAAATTCAGCTTTTGACAGTGCCTCAAATTCACTCATATGAACATCAAATCTGTCAATACAAAATATTTGAATCAATTTTCAAGTATTCTTTTTTAAATATATTTTATTGATTTTTTCACAGAGAGGAAAGGAGAGGATAGAGAGTTAGAAACATCAATGAGAGAGAAACATTGATCAGCTGCCTCCTGCACACACCCCCACTGGGGATGTGCTTGCAACCAAGGTACATGCCCTTGACCGGAATTGAACCTGGGATCCCTCAGTCCGCAGGCCAATGCTCCATCCACTGAGCCAAACCAGTCAGGACTCAGTTTTCAAGTATTCTAAGAGAGTATTATTCTGGAAGAACAACAGACAGTTGACATACTGAGGAAGAAATAACCCAGAAATTGCCCCAAAATAACAATTGAAGTGATATCCAAAAATAGCAAATAAATTTTTAAACATATAACAGATGCCGGGGGGTAGGGGAGGCTGGGGGAAGGTCAATTGGGGAAAAAAAGGGGGAGACATATGTACTACTATCTGTTAATACTTTAAACAATAAATAAAATTTTAAAAAAGAAAAAAAAGGTTAAAAATAACTATTTTTAAATATTCTTCATAATTTACTTATTATGATTTGTATCTCGCTTCTATAAGTGGAAAATATGGCTTTTTTCCTATTTTGAGATAATCAAGTTTGATAAACCTGCTCATTTTCAGCTCAAAGGGAAATGGCTGTTTCCAATGTTTATTTAATAGATTTACTATTCTTTCAGGGTCATTTTCGGGGGCAAAGCTTGTGGCCCTTCACCAGAGTATAGTATAACATTACCAAGCAAGCATATGTTCACAATTTTTTATGCATAACTCCCTATGAGAGTTTGTTTATATAATGTATATTTTTTGAGATCTGGGGGCAATCACCATGGCATAAAGAAATATCAGCGAGTAGACTCATTCTCATTCTTCTGTCTGACTCAGGAGATCCCAGCCCTGACTCCAATCGGATAAATGATTTCATTGCTCGCCAGCTTAGAATCCTGATTTCTTGAGTGTGTCTTAAAGTCTTTCCCAACTCCAGAATTCTGTGAATATGTGGTACCTTATGTTGGGATGTGTGTGTGTGTGTGTGTGTGTGTGTGTGTGTGTGTGTGTGAGAGAGAGAGAGAGAGAGAGAGAGAGAGAGATGAGAGAGAGAGGAGAGAGAGAGAGAGAGAGAGAGAGAGAAGAGAGAGAAAGAGACAGAGACAGGGAGAGCCAGAGAGCCAGAAAGAGCAAACCATTCTGGTGTGCCCAGAATTGAGGACGGTTCCTGAGACTGGACTTTTCCTGGGAACACTGGGAAATTCACTGACAAACAGGGACAAGTTGTCCATAAGTGGGGTGTGGGTGTGTGACCTCTGGTGTGTGAGAGTACAGGCTCTGATTTATGTGGTTTGCCATTAATGGTATTAAACTCTGAGGGTTGGGGTGAGGATGAAAAGGACATTATACAGGTAATGTAATTAGTATGTTCCTGGCGCATAAGCATCAGGTAAATATGAGCTGCTCGCACTGTTGACGTGTTTCTACACTTGTACCTCATATTCCCAGCAATTCTGTGAGTTAGGCAGAGCACTGAGGATCCAGAAGATGAAATGACTTAGCCAGTTCTGTGGTTCCTGGTGGAATCAGCGTAGAAAGAGCCTTTGACTTGAAGGGCTGTAGCAAGCACCCACCCTGGTGCTCTTATCTCAGTTTACCTCTCTGGGAAATAGAGACTAAAGGTGCAAATCCATTTCACATGTTGCCACAAGTCCTAACTCAGAAGATGGCTGTGATGTCAACAGCCTACAGGCAGCATAAATGTCAATGTAATTTGCAATTGAGAATTAATCTCAACACTACTGTGCATGCCACATTATTAAAACAGATGAGAAAACAGAGAGGAGACCAGAAGAATTCCTTTCCAAGGCTTGTGTTGCAGTGACTTCTGTTAGATACTAAACAGCAAATTCTAGTTGGGAATTGTTTGTCATTCACAAGAGGGGGAACCAGATTCCTATATGTTCATAAAGTCACCTTGGTCCACAGGCCAATGCTCTATCCACTGAGCAAAACCGCCTAGGGTCCATCTATCTTTTTATTGATCCATCTGTCTATCCATGCAACTATCTATCTCTCTACTTATCTAGCTACTTACTTACTTACCCATCCCTGCCTGCCTATTTGTCAATATGTTAATTTGTCTACCCATATATTTACTTATCCATCAATCTGACTACTGATCATCTTTTATTCATTTCTTTCTTTTTTAAAAAAATATATATTTGATTGATTTTTTACAGAGAGGAATGGAGAGGGATAGAGAGTTAGAAACATCAGTGAGAGAGAAACATCATTCAGCTGCCCCCTGCACACTCCCTACTGGGTATGTGCCTGCAACCAAGATACATGCTCTTGACCGGAATCGAACCTGGGACACTTGAGTCTGCAGGCTGACACTCTGTCCACTGAGCCAAACCGGTTAGGGCTATTATCCATTTCTTATTGACCCTTAATAAACACTATGTCTTGGAGTTGGGGGAAGGGGTCTCCCTTGCATCTCTGAATCCCCTCCACTGCTTATCAGCACCTGCACTAATGCCCTGGGTAATGGGAAGGCCCTGTCCTGCCACACCCCCTGGGAATTCAACTGTCTTGGGAGCTGTAGAGAGAAGGAAAGTTCATAAAGAACTTTCGAGCAACTTCCTCGCATCAGGCCTTCTCCTCACAGCTTCACAGCTTTCTTCACATGACAGTTCTACATGTATGTGGAGGTGGACTGAACTCTTCCTGTCTGGCTAAGCACACATGGTCCCTTCAACCAACTCTGCCTGATCCAAATACAATAGTCCAGAAGTGCATGCGCCTCTTTGAGGGCAGTGATGGGAACCGTCCATAAAACTTAGAATGGTAAGCTTGGAGTCAGATGAAACGGCTACTTGTAAAGTTCAAAAAATGACAGTTCCAAGAATAGAGCCTGTCTGTATTAAGGTGTTTGATAGTTTCAGCTGTGTGTTGACTCAGGGGAAGCTTATTGATAGCTGATTAAATCCTCTGTGCCTTTTCCACACAGTTTACTGTACACTGAGGACTGGTGAGCTTTTCTTTCTCATGCTCATCCCACTGTTCCAGCCTGTTGTGGCCCTTCTAGGTTCTCGTCCTGTCATCAACAGAGTCCCCTGTGCTCCCAGCTTGTGTCGTCTCCCAGCGCACAACTGAGGAGCGGCGCTATGGGGGAGACGATCACTGTGGAAGCTGCCACTGAAACCAGCTTGTTTATGAAGGTAGATTGGGCTGGCCCTGTCCCAGCACACTGGGTCAGAGGTTGGGGATAATGAGCGTGATGCTCACTGGGTGAAACTAGAAGGTTACTGAGAGTTCACTGTATATTGTTCCATGTAAGAACTTTGTAGGAACCCAGCCAGCCATTTCATACTCATGTTAATGCTGTGAAATAGGAGCTCTTATCCCACAGTGTAAGGGACACCTCTGCTGGTGCCCGCTGCTGTGACTCCCTCCACCTGCATGTTCACGCAGCTCCTGTGGGCTTTGCTGCAAGCAGCTCACTTGCTGCCTCAGTGAGGGCTGCGCACAGGCTGCGGAAGCCATTGTGCTCAAACAGCAAGAGCCAGAGGTGCATGAGAACCTAAGTACCCACCCCACACACACCCACCCCGCCCCCTTCCACCAAGAAGCCAGCAAGGAGGACTGCTGAGAGGGAACAGAAACTGGGTCCCTTTCCTCCAGAGGCGCAAACTCTGAGACACTCAGCTCACACCACAGAGCTGCCCTGGTTTTCCCTGGAAGCACTTCCTCAACAAATTCTTTTCACTCAGATCCTCAGTTCAGGGTCTGCTTCTGGAAGGATAGCCAAGCCAGTCAGTGTTGCCCAGGAGGGAACAGAGGCACAGGAAGGGTGAGTCACAATGCAAGATCTCACAGCTGTGTGCAGGGCTAGGGGCGTGGGCCCCAAGGATGCTAGGGACTGTGCTGCTATCACTGCTCCCGGCTGCTCTAATGGTGAGCCTAATCCCAGCTTGTCTGCAAAGGCAAAAGCCAGGGCAGGGTGGCTGGGAGGCATTGGAAAGGCCCCTAAAGATCAGTCCCCGTTTATGAGAAAGCCAGTGGGGCTCAGTCAGCTGACTCCTGGTCTCCACCGCTTCAAAGCCTCTCTCTTGGAATGTCCCCAGCGCTTGAAGTCCACTTACTTTCCAGCCGATTTTACTGTCACAAAGGTTGCTCCCAACTCTACCTATTTTCCCACAGGCCCCTGGCAATGGCTCTGGGAAGGCTGTGTTTCCGTGGGGAGAGAACAGTGAACAGTGTGACTGCCATTGGCTGACCTCCCACTTATTATTCATTCTTTTCCCTCCTGGAGCCTCCAACCAGCCCCTCAAACACGTATCAGTAAGGTTCCCACAGAGGATGGGCTGGTCCTACTCTGAATTGTCACCTGTTACAAGGACAACAAAGACCCCCTCCCCCACCCTCTCAGCCAGTATGCTGGGAACAGGGCCAGCCCATTCTATGTTTTCAATAAGTTTTCAAACATGCTCATTTCGGTGGCAGCTTTTGTGGTGATTATCTCATTAGGGTCTTGGCCTCAGAACACCTTATTTATTGTGGATTGAAAATGAAAGTTTACCCTCTCAAGTTTAAAAATAAAACAAAACAGGCTCAGGTGTTACTGGAAAATTTTCACTTGTGGGAAAATATCTACCTGGCCCCTTGAGAGATGCCATCACCAACAGTTTGGATTTGTTGTGGGAGTGGGGGGCGGGGGGGCTGGACCCGTTCCACAGAGCAGGAGCTCACAGTCCAGATGTCTAGGTAATTACCAGGCCTTGTTTTGTTTCCTCCGTCTCCTTTATGAGTCCATGGATTGAACCTCATGGGCCAACACGCTCCTGACTGCTTTGTATAAATTGCACAGATTTTTTTTAATGAAACTAAAATAAATCTTGCTCTGTCCTGGCAGAGCAGGGCTGATATTCTTTAGGAGAGACGGGAATTGTTGCAATGTCTCTAGAAGGGATGCAGGACTGTGATCGTGTAACCCAAACAGCAAGCATGAAATAGTAAAACTCTGCCACAGGGGCAGATGGCTGCCGGGAGGATATTTATAGTGGGGGCCTGGAAATAACTGTGAAGGAAAAGCCCCTGTGTAATAGGAGATGGGTCGTCAAGGAAACACTCGATCTGGAAGGTATTCTTGCTCCTATCGGAAGTCCCGGGGGCTCCTCGACCACTGCCACCCAGGAAAGAATATTTGTGGTACTCACAGGGTGCACAAAAATTATGCCTCCTATAGCTCTGTGCTGCACAGATCCAAACACAGGGATTGGAAACGGGAGAAGTAGCAAGATTACTAGGAGCATAATTGGTGAGTTTTGCTCTGCACACTGCAGAATTGCAGACAGAGAGCCTGGGGAAACTATTATCAGCACAACAGTGGGCACCCGGGAGGGGCCACTTTGCAGGAACCTGAGCAGGCCACAGCAGGAAATGTAGAATTTAGTCTAGGAGAATGAGGTCGAATCAGGGTGCAGCAGCCATCCACTGTGCTGATGATGCCTTCACCAACTGCCCAAGGAGTAGGGTTGTTAGTTAGTACTGGAACCATACTGCAACCAGGCCTGGGTACTATCTATAATTTTTCCCATATTTCTACCTTTATGAACTACATCAAAAGCACTTTGCAACATGGCTTCCATACTCTGCAATAATCTTTTGTCATTATTATAAAGACTTTCACTAAAGAGAAGTACCCAAATTAAGTACCCAAATTAACACTAAAGTCTCTACCCCCACGTCTCCACAGCACAGACTAGCAAAACATGAAATGAAGCCAGGCAGATTAGAAATTTGAGGCCTGAACAAGACTTCAAGAAGGAGCAGGAAGAATGTTTAGACTCCTCGAAGGGATTTCCTTGTAAACCTAATTTCTTAAATAATTAGGTTTATCTCTTAAAATGTATTAAAAAGCAATTAGGTGGTATGTGTGTGTGCATACATATGTATACAGTGGGAAAGGTATCACCCATAGAGCATTAAAAAACAACACCACCATAATTAAATTTTAGAGAAAATAACTGCATAAAAATTGTGCCATGTTCTTAAAGATTTTTTTTTTCTAAGAGCATCCTTTCCTGAACAGATGTTTCCACCCTAGTTTCCCTATTAGGGTATTTTTTCACATCTGCCGCACTCAATGAGAGGACCAACGCGGAGCTTGACATTTACTTACTTGCTTTGCAGCCAGTAGATCACTAAGATGTTTTATGTTATCTTTAATCCCCAGCTGGAATCACCAATATTATTAACTACCCACATTGCTCACTTACAAGGTAATTAACACAGATTCAGAAGCACAGCTTTTCTAGAAGGTACAACTGTCCACTGCATATGGATACAGCTTCAAATGATTTTATCTTCTTAGCAAGGGAGAGCTTACACTCTGCTCAATGCCACCTCAAGGGTCATCTACATAATTAAGGGAAGGCAGAGCGATTTTTTGTTCCTGACACACTGACACATTGATCTCTCTTACAGCAAATTACTTAGGATTTCACACCTCAAGCCAGGCAGATTCCTTGTGTCTGCTCTGTGTCTTTGCTTGGTGGAGGCACCGGGCCATGCAGATACAAGAAGGCAGTGACCACCTGACAATTGAGCACTCTAGTTCCCTTCTCACGTTGAATAAAGGTAGCCCCCACCTCCCTGTGGGTAGCTATAGAAAGAGTTTCACCAGAAATTGAGCAGGACACTTTGATGACCTCGGGCACAGCCAGCCATGGCCCAGTTTGCTGCAACAGGACGAGGCCGACTGGCGGTGACCGTGGTCTAGAGAAGGAACTTCCTGCAAAGGTGGGCAGGGCTGGGAGCAGACTGCCGCTGGCCTTGGGACAAGGTGCTGAGCTAGAACAGGGATTTGAAGGTAAGCTGTAGCACTCTGATGACAGGAACCATGTCTTATAGCCACGGTGTCTCCACTGCCCAACTTGGAGCCTAGCACACAGTAACCCTGCATAAATGTTTGTTGAGTGCAGACATCAGCAAAGCTGGTGCTTTTAATGGTGACTCTTATTGGAATTGCATGGTATCCAGACAGCTCAGTGGAGAACACTGAGGGGGACTCAGAAGTTAGAAATAGCCATCAGTCACAGGCATGCAGTTGGGAGAGCATCTGTCACTAGACAGGGGGGCCCCAGGGCCAGGCTGTAAAGACAGGACTTCAGACCTCAGAGAGTATCTGGCAAGAGCCAAGCCAGAGCAGAGAGGGTCGACTGGTTACTAAGACAGGGGCTCAAGCCAAGGGAATAGCAGAAACCTGGACGTAGAAAAGAACCCAGAAGTCAAGAGAGCTGGAGTCTCAGATCAGGGTTAGAACAGAAACATGACTGGTGCAATGATGCCATGTATCCAAGATGCTTGGCTAGAGACAGCTTGCTGCATCTCTTCTTATAAGGACCCAGGCCAGGGCAGGGCTGGGCTGTGAAAGGTGCTGAAGGGACAGTGCCTGCTTTCTGGATGGGGGTGGGGGGAGCGGTGGGGGAGGTCACTCTCTGGAGCAGGCAAGACTCAAGTTATGGAAACCACCTTTCCAGTTGATTTACAAGTGTTTTCTTCCCATCTGAACTAAGTGCATTCAGGTTAAAAACCAGGCACAATATAAACAAACCAAGTGTATGCACTAAGATTTTAGTGTTCTTTGATAAATTTCAAGCTTTAGAGTCTTCCCTAAGCAGAGGCAATCTAAGACTCCAGGCTTTATCAGCTGAGAAAGCTGAGACCCTGAGTTTAATATAGTGAAAGGAGGGTCCTTCTTCTTTTGTTTTTGTTAATTCTCACTTGAAGATATTTTAGAGAGAGTGGGAGGGAGAGAGAGGGAAACATTGACCTGAGAAAGGTACATCAATTGGTCACCTACTGCATTTGCCCGGACCCTGCCGGAGGATTGACCCTATAACCAGGAAAGGAATTCTGGACGGGGAATGGAACCCTTGACTCTTCCACGTGTGGGATGATGCTCTAACCACTTAGCTACACCTGCCAGGGCAGGAGTGTCCTTCTTGATTGAAAAGGGAGATGTTGGTTATGTAGAGAAAGAACAGTAACACTTAAATACTTGAAGTGATCATGAAGCTCTCCTGGCTTCTAAAGAAAACACATTTATACCCACTCACACTATAAGTTTTGACTGAATGAGTAGCACCTAGCTATAATCATTATTTTCTGTGAAGGGAGTATGTTTATAGGCTATAAATAAATGTCTCTGGCTTTGACAATATTATGAATACAGCCAGAATAGAAATTATAATCAAACTTCTACCAGTAAGAAGAGGTTTGACAATAAATCTTGCTCTTCATCCTTTAGTAAAAACTACAGGTTGCTCTTAAAGCTGCAGTTGGTTTTCCATTGTAATGGATGCCAGAGCCCAGCTCGCGGAGGGATTCTTTGCATCCAGGGCCGATATCTGGGACTATAGGTTTGCACTTGCCTCAGAATGCCTTTCCCAAGCAGCCCTCCTTCTCTCACTGCTCACTGCCACCTAGTGTGCTTACTTGGGAAAGAAACTGTAGCTGGGAAGGAAATGCTTTGTAAAAGGCAACAGCTTTGTGAGGGGGAAAAAGGAGACATATGTACTACTATTTGTAATACTTTAAACAATAAAACAAAAAATTTAAAAAAGGCAACAGCTTTAACCAGTGACTGCAATTGTTGATCATGGGTTTTCGGAGGAGCAAGGTGCAAGCTCCTGCCAAAAGAGCCAGTGCCATGGCAGATAATGAACTTTGACCCCTCAGAGCAGACACACAAAGCCACCATCCGTGGAGCTTTCTGGAAAGAGCAGCTTGGGGAAGCAATTCCTGACCGCACAGCACAGCACAGGACAGGCTGGCTCCACAGCATCGGTCTGTGTCTTTGATTGCGCCTTGGTTGAACCCAGCCCTGTCGCATTGCCCACCCCCTGCAGATGTTAGGGGCTTGGTATACAAAAAAGGGCGGTTGGAATGAGGGAGGTCTGTACATGTGAGGCATTAAAACTATGCTAACGAGACCCCCTGGGGGGACGATCCCAGAAGTGAAGGCCATGTAATCCTAATGGAAATGTAATAGTGGCTAGCTTTCCTGCACCCCACCTCTGGCCAATGTCCCCTCAGTGTGAACACAAAGGCTGTAATCTCCAAATCCAGAGGAAGGGTAACCCCCTACACCCCACAAGCAGGGTCCTCGGACACTGAGTGGATGCATCTTCCTTCATCACTCCACACATAAACTGCATGAGAGTTGGGCCCAGATGCTGATTCAGTGAGCACTGTGTGGCCCAGTCTGGTCTTCCCAGGAGATCCCATCTGCTACTGACTCCACATGGCCTCTCTCTGAGGATTTCGAGTCCTCAGCCTTGCCCAGGGTCCATGCACATGCTGGGGAGCAGGTCACTCAGGTTTGGGGAGTAATACCTGTGTGGGCCCCCAGAGAAGAGCACTGAAGATTCGCAGTGGCTACTGCAGTTTGAATGTGTGTATTTGTGTGTGTGCATGTGCATGGCTGTGTATGTGTGCATATAAATATGCATGTGTGTGCACATATGTGTGTACATGTGTGAATACTAAGGGGCTAATGACATTGAGTTTCATTGTCTTATTGTACATTGTCTCCGAAGGGTGAATTTTAATGACTGATAGTTAAGGAGTTGGTAAGAAACTAAGAACCCAATGATTTTAATAAGTAAGTGAGACCAAAATGAAACTCTAAGATTTATTTGTTCACTCAGAAGATCACTGACCATTCAGCTCATGACATCTCTCCCCCAGGTATCCGCCAAGGCAATTCTCTCTAGGAACTAGTTCAAGTTTTAAATGATTCTGCCTGTAACTGAGTTCCTCTTGCTAGCCATCACTTTCACACTCAGAACAGATTTGCTCCTGGGAAAAATGGTGATAGCAACTAGCATGGGGCTGTTCACTGACTTGATGCTACTTGTATTATAATTTACAATTGTCAACTGAATTGAAATGCCTGCACTCTCTGTGAGGACTTAAGCTATTGATAGAGCAAATGCATAAAGAGCATATAGTAGGGGATCACTCAGTTTAAATTACAGTATAAATGTACTTCCAAACATAATCTCAGCTTTAACACTTTGTGGCCTGTGGGCCAGTGTGGCTCACTGGATCCGTGTCTCCAAAACCATTGTTCCTATCCTGCATGGTGGATCAAACCCTCATTCCATGTGAAGTAGTGAAACAAAGACCACATGGGTAGGTGTTAGCCCATCCATGATGTACACAGAGTTGCGCACAGCGAACATGCTTTCTGAACAATAACCAGCTCCTCCAGCGTTTAGTTGCACTGGGCCTCTCTGCAGCTTGGCAGTCCCACCTCAGGACAAGCTCAAAGTGCACCAACACAAAACAACCAGAGCACTCACTTAGATCAATAAAACCAGGAGAACAACAAGAATATTTGAGACCCTGCCACTGTGGCTCAGTGCTTAAGCATCGACCCTTGAGCCAAGAGGTCATGGTTTGATTCCCTGTCAGAGCACATGCCAGGTTGCGGGCTCGATCCCCAGTAGGAGGTGTGCAGGAGACAGTCCACTGATGATTCTCTCTCTCATCATTGGGGTTTCTCTCTCTCTCTCTCTCTCTCTCTCTCTCTCTCTCTCTCTCTCTCTCTTTCTCTCTCTCTCTCTCCCTCTCTCTCTGAAATAAATAAAAACATATTTTAAAAAATTGTAAAAAGAAGATTTGAGAAGTAAAAATAAAAAACTAGAACATTGCAGCATGGCTGTGAATTTAGATCATCTGTGCCCGATTGAGGGAGGCAGTAAAAATACCCTCACCATCCTATTCCTGGGGGACACAGTGCCAAGCCTTCTTAATTAGTCCTTCCTCTGGCAGCAACTTTGTAGATTGACTCTGTGATCTGCAAATCCTACTAGATGTAGGGAGATGACTTCACAGGAATCCTCTGGGCACTGCTGAGAAAAATTACTGCTTAACCCAACTTTGCAAATAAGTATGTTTTAAAATGTTAGATATTTCCCTTCAAAGTTGCAAAAGATATTCACTTAAAGAAGATAAGTTTTAAGTAGCTAATTTTGTGGGGCTCACTCTACTTGGCCATAAAAAGAGTCAGACTGACCCAGACCCTGCTGTCCAGGAGTGGGCACCCAGGAAGGACATATGGGTCTGAGCCAAAGAGGCAGTGAAATTAAAAAGTTGAGAAATGTGTGGTTTTCTATCCATCCAGTGGAGATCATTAGCTATGTGGCTTGTTTAGCTGCATTGCATTTTATTCATTCACTAAAGAACAAAAACATGTCTATTTGTGGAAGACACCATGCTACACACAATTTATCTACCCTACTGGTGCATAAGAAACATTAGAAATATAGTTTTTGAAAATTTTCACAATCCTAACATCACTTCAGTGGGTTGATTCTTTGTGTCCCTTTCAAATTCATTTGTTGAATCCTAACCCCTCAGTGTGATGGCATTAAGAGTCAGGGCCTTTGGGGGGTGGTTAGGTCAAGAGGATGGAGCCCCTTATGAATGGAATTAGTATCCTTATAAAAGGGACCCCAGATGCTATGTGAGGATACAATGAGACGTTGGCAGTCAGTAACCTGGAAGACAGCTCTCACCAGAACCTAACCCTGCTGGCATCCTGATCTCCTACTTCCAGCCTCCAGGACTGTGATAAACAAATGTCTGTTGTTTATAAGCCTCCCAGTCTAGGATATTATTTTTATAGCAGCTCAAACTAGCTAAGACAATCATTCTCTCAGATTTACACAGGAGGAAGCTGAATGTCAAGGTAAACCATTACTATATGACAGAACTGAGATTCAGCCTGTAGAGAGTCAGATTCCAAAGCCAGTGCCCTTAGTTGCTATGCTTATGGGTATATTATGTCTCTTATATATTCTTCCTATTCCCATTTTCCTGGCCCAGGACACTCTCAGTGACTTGTTGTGATGTTCTTCAAACTGGTCACTCCTGACTCCTGTCTCTGCTCCAACATATTTATCCCCAGAAGCTGCCATTTGAGTTATGTTCTTAAAATGCAAGTCATGTCATTGCCTCCAATACCCCAAAGCTCTCAATGGCTCCCTTCACTTGACTGATAAATAGTTCTGCATAAGGTGCTCAAGGACCCCATGACCCTGACTCATTCCTGTTATACCCCTCACATCCATTTGAACAACTTCCTTGTTCAATATTTTTAAAAAGTCCAAGACTTGTTCATGCCTCGTTCCCAGTTTGGGTTGCCTTCAGGGGGCAGTCCAGCATAATGGGCATGAATACAAGCTTTGAAGTGGACTGTACTTGGTTTGGATTCCTAGCTCTTCCACCTGACAGCTGTGTGACCTTGGACTAGTTGTGTAACTTCTCTAAACCTTGTTTCCTTTGCCTGAAACATGTGTTGTTGAGAGCATGAAACAAAGCATTCCACTTAGCACAGGCATAGTGCCTGACACACAGTATTCAGTAAATGGAAGCTACTTTCATTTGTCTTGGGAAATTCATTGCCCTTTCTTAGATCTGTGTTTCAGGGGGTACCCAGGCATACAGGGCTTTCTCTGTCTCAATTGAGCTTCATACTCCATTAATATCCAATTTAGGCCTGACTTTTGGCTTAAGCCAAAAAGTTAGCTTTCTTTTGGTCTCCCAGTTGCATCCAGTAAAAATCCTTATAGTCTATATTTACAGAACAGAGTTAGCAGAGGGATGGGAAATTAAAGAGGGTAAAAGTCCATAAGTTGTATAATAATTATTATCAAAATAGCTAATAATCATTGAATACTATGTGTGAGACCCTGGTTTCAGTGATGTATGCAAATTTGCTTAGCAAATCTTCAAAAAATTGGTGCAATTTTTGTTGTCCCTCTTTTATAGGTGGGGATGTTAATTGTCAGAGACTCAGCCTGATTTTTGTTGTTGTTGTTAATCCTCACCTGAGGTTATTCCTTCCATGTTTTTTTGGCACATTAACTGATTGCCTCCCACATGTGCCCAGACCCTAGTCAGGGAGCAAAACTAAAACCAAGGTATGTGCTCTTGTCAGGGAATAAAACCCGGGACCCTTCCATCCTAGGGCTGATGCTCTAAGCACTGAGCCACACCAGCCAGAGGTAGAGACAGCCTGATTTGAAGGAAGGCAATCTGGCTTTAGTTTAAGCACCTTCTCTCTCCATCCACTGTATGACTCTGCCCTGGATTCCCTGCCCCAGCCATTTATGCAAACTCTTAGGTAGAGCATAGATCTCTGATTTTCACCCTGAATATGCCAGCCTTTGCTGGCGCATCCAGTCAGCTCAGCACAGCCAGGTGCAGTATTTGGGTTGTCCTATCACCATCGTTTCCACTCTCATCTTGATTCACCTGAACTATGAAGTTAAAATCATTTAATACATGTAATAAAATAAGCATTTCACTTGTTATCACTTTTTTATTTGGAAGTAGCATCCATGCTAGTTCTTCAAAGAATTCATTAGAAACATTCAGCTGTAGCCAGAGCTTGATACCCTCGACATTTGGGGAGAAAGGCCGAGAAAAATTCCCCCTGGCAAATATTTTTACATTATTCTATCATTATCAGCAAGGATAGGTTGGGTTTGTGTTCCAGGAAACCTGATTAGGAAGAGATATTTCAAGAGGACTGTCCTACCATATATTTCTCCTCCCCAAAAATCTAAGTAAATGAAATAGCTCAAACTTTCTGTATGACGTAGAATTTGATTTTATATGCTCATTGGGTCTCAGGACCAACCACACATTTGAATCAATACAAGAAAAGTCAAATCTGTCTAAGATTGTTGAAGTTAAGATTATTGAAGTGTTTTTCATGCTGGAAATATAGCATAGAATTTTTTGATTGATGGGATTTTAAGTGGATTTCCCTCTCTCTCTATATTGCCTACACTTTTTAGATTTTCTAATCAGAAAAAAAATAAACATCAAAGAGAAAATCAGTCATTTGATCACTGCTGTGGGAAAGCTCTGACCTAGACATTTGGAATGTTGGATCCAAGTTGTAACTTTTCCCATCCTGGCTGTTTAACTTTGGGCAAGTCTTTCAGCATCTCAGAGCCCAAGCCCCTAGGTTTTCACAAGGGGTGGCTTGGATGGCACAGTGGTGTTTAGACTCCAGACCCCAAGTCCCAGGAGTGCCTGCAAGAGCCTCTGGCTTTCCCTCCCCACCCCCTTGATGCCCACCTATGTTTCTACCAAAAACTGCTTTGCATTATCTGTTCCATGGTTTTATTTAAAAATAATCCACTCAGAACCAAAAGAGTTTGAAAACCTCTGGGCTAGGAAATAGCTAGGTGAAGTTAGCTCATCACCTGTGATTTCATGATTCTTTTATCAATCCTCCAGCTCCTGAAAATGATTGGATTTCCCAGGGCTTCCTACAATTATCCTCCTTGGGGGAAATAAGCTGACAATAGAACTGACTTGCAATAGTTAACTTTGCTAAGACATTTCTCAGGCTTTTGCTCTGAAAGAGTTACTGGCTGCACAGTCAGTTTTATGAATAGGTTTTTTAAAAAGGCCTTTGTGATCTGCTGCTCCAACGATGCCTCTTCACATACGCACTACTGGCTGAAATTCTAACTAAATGCATTTACACTTCATTACAATTTAGGTGTGAATTAATTTTAACGGATCTTTTTGAGACTGCGGAAGAGAAGAAAATGTGGCACTAGGAATTGAAGGACAAAGGACAGCAGATAAAGGGCAAAATGGTGAAGAAAGGAGCTAGACAGCCAACGATACATTCTCTTGTTTCATTCCCTACCTGGGCCCTGTGGACACCATCACCATGTTTGGGATGTCTGCATGTCAGTGTTAAACCTGACTTCTCCTGCTCACAACACAGCACAACACAACACAACACAACACAACACAACGCAATGCAACACAACACAACACAACACATCCCTCCTTGTAAGTAATCCCATCCACTATTCACAGAGTGAATCACATTAGTAAATTGACTCTCTCCTCCTTTCCTCTTCATTTTAGCATTTCCTATTCACAGTCATCTCATCTAATTTTAGACATATCTCCACCAGATGTTGGATCACCATTATCTCTCTATCTCTCAACTATTTCTAGAAATGAAATGAAAAAATCAAGCTGCTTTTAGTGGGTGGAAGTCCAACCCATGGACTTTAGGGAATAGAAGATGCAGATTTCCTCCCAGTTAAGTATATTTTTAAAAATGATGTAAAAGAGCTAGGAAAAAGCTGTGGGAAAAGAATGCAGGTGGGATTGTCCACTGATTTGGAGATTCTTTGATAAGTCAGAGAACCAACGGCCCTATACTAGCAAGATGGCTTCAGTAATATACATTCATAACATGTAGCTTAATCTCTCTCCAGAGGCAGGTTGAATAGTGCCTACTCATTTCGTGTTAACCAAGCTTTGCTTACATAGTATGTCTAAGGCATCACGACCACGGATTATCCAGACCCCACTGAACCTCACACAATGCATAGGATGTTGTTCTACTGGATTACAATCCACAATTTTAAAAGCTTTGGAAATTAAGGGACTTTTCAATGGGAAAGGATATCTATGAAAAGAGTTCCCTCAGCTATATTGCCATCTGTAAGTTTTCTAAATTTTATACACAGCAAATAGCTGAACTTCGAAGGCTTAATTAGATGGATTTGGCTTTTAGTATAATGTTATTGTTAAGTCTCAAAGAGAGAAAAAGAAGTCTCGTAGAAATATATTCTTTAAAAGAGCAGGACTCGGGTGTTTGCATTTGGCTTGTAGCCCTTAAATAGATCTGACAGCTCAATTTTCCAATGTGATATGCAGGAAATATGAAATTAGCTCTCAATTATATTCTGGTACAGTGATTATGTGCATGGGAGGTTTCACGCAGGGCAACGTGTCACAGCAACTTCCTGAAGCTTTATATTCTAAAATTCTAAACCAGCCCATAGGAAATCAAGAGCACCTTTAAAAATGTGGGGGGAGGAGCATGACATGACTTAGTTTTTGTTCCCGGGTGTCTTCCATATTTGCTTTCCTGCCCAAGCCTCTCCTTTACCAGCTGTCTTGGACAGCAGCAGACTCCACTGCCAAGGTGACAAACACTGCAGCATCAACCCAAGCCTGCTTTATTCTACCCTCTTCTCAATCTAACAAAATGTGCTTTAATCTGACCAGCAATGAGCCCATCTAAAAGGGGAGACATATGCACCTTATGCAGATGTGCATTGTGACTATGCTTTGCCTAAGGGGATGTTGATGAAAGTCTCCTTAAACAGGGGGGTCATAGGCTTCTCCCCCTTACTCCATACTGCAGTCTGGAATGCAGATGTGATGTTTTGATCTCATGTAGCCATTTGGGGCCATGGGATGATATGTTGAGGATGGTGGAACCACAAAACAAGAGGCTAGGTCCCTGCTAACCATGGAGCATCCTTTCCAGCCCTGGACTGCCTACCTGCAGATGTTTTTTCCTCAGAGGGAAGTAAATACTTATCCTATTTAGACCACTTGTTATTAATCCTGGTAAGCCTTAGTTTTTCTTTTATACTCACTGGAATGTAAACCTAATTGATGAAATTCTTCTCTTTCTTTTTTAATTGATGAGAGAGAGAGAGAGAAATTTCAATTTGTTGTTCCACTTTTTCATGCATTCACTGGTTGATTGTTGTATGTGCCCTGACCAGGGATCAAACCTGCAACTTTGATGCAAGGGGACAATGCTCTAACAAACTGAGCAACCAGCCAGGGCATTAGCTTTCAAATATCAGGTTAGTACACAATTAGCATTAAATTACATGACACATACATTACCTAGTACATAAATTAGTATGCAATTGCTAAATTAAGACAGTGCTCTCTAGAGAGAGGGCCTTACTTTGTCTCTCCATTCCATGGGCCAGAATTTTATTTGGTATCATTAGTTGGAAGGTCACCTAGATATTTTCCTTCTTTCCTTCTTCCTTCTTTCCTTCCTGTCATCTATCTTTCTTTCTATAATAACACCTAAAACTTTTTTAAAACTCCAAAATTCATAAAGATGATGTTGAATATTGAACTGGAAATGATGGAACTCATTCCAAGCTGTAAAAGTTTCATACACTCAACAATTCCTGTTCAGCTTAAGGCAACCAAGCATGGGTAAAGCAGGGTAGCATTCTCGTTCCTCCCTGGTGTGAAATGAAGGAAACACAGCTCCAAGAAAGGTCTTTCTCATTCTGTTTTCCATACTAAGCACCTCTCACCATTCTCATGCCAGGGAGACGTGATGCTCACTTCTCTGCCCTAGAGATAATACGAACTACATAGGCCTCAGTCTCTGCCACTAGAATTGCTTCAAGTTGAGAACCCTTATCTGTGCCTTTAGCAAGTTTTCTCTTCTCCAAGATGGTCTGCTCCCCAGAAAGTGAAGGCGATGTCATAAGATCCCACCCATTCCTCCCTGTCACTGCGCTGCACAAGGGTCCTGCTCAGTCCCTCAGGCTCCGAGTCTGTGCTGTAACCCCAGCCTGGCCTGTGCAGAAAAGTGAGGGACATAAAGCAAGAGACTTCCCCCAACCACTCTTGTCCCCAGGGGCCAGTCCCAATACTCAAAATAATGAGGTCAGACCATGTGAAATTGCTGAGAGTCGATCAGTATTGACCCAAGAAGCTGGCAATGTCCAGTGGTTCAATTTAGTACTATAGCTCTTTCGCCTGAGCCTCTCCTGTAAGGGGAAAACAAAACCATCCCACACATCTTGTCAGAACAGCGGCTTTTAAAAGATTTTGAGTTCTGTGCTGTGGGAGCAGGGCTGAGATGCCATTAGAAGGCCTCTGAGGAGGAAAAATCAGGAGTACCTATGGGCAATGGCCTCAGCCTCAGTTACACTGCGCTCTTCCACACTGCAGGCAGGACTGCTGGGCATGGGGTGCCCTCCCATCATTCCAGATCCTCACATGGAAAACTCCTTCTCTTCCTTACAGCCTCAGCTCAAAAGTCCCATTTACCCACCACTTGGCCCCTAACACTGAACCTGACAGACAAGGAATGGTTTGTATTAAGAGCTAAAGGTGTTCTCATTTGCCTCTTTAAAAACTTTTTCCAGCTTTATTTATAGACTACTGGCCTGGTGCACAAAAATTTGTGCACTCGGGAGGGCCCCTCAGCCCAGCCTGTGCCCTCTCTCAATCTGGGACTCCTCGGGGGATGACGACCTGCTGGCTTAGGTCCGCTCCCTGAAGGATTGGGCCTAGATGGCAATCAGACATCTCTCTGGCAGCCTGGCAACCCTCGGGGGATGTCCACTTGCCAGCGGGGAGGGCTCCTTGGCTGCAGTTGGACATCCTTAGCACTGCTGAGGAGGCAGGAGAGGCTCCCAGCACCACCGCTGTACTGGTAGCAGTCAACCTGGCTTGTGGCTGAGCAGAGCTCCCCCTGTGGGAGCGCATTGAGCATCTGCCCCCTGGTGGTCAGTGTGTGTCATAGTGACC
>NW_006292337.1:633842-641627 GCF_000327345.1 Myotis davidii | reverse complement strand
CCCCCTGCCCAGGCCTCAGGCTTCTGGCCAGGGCATTGTGCCTGGACAGGGGACCCCCAGCCCACTCCAATCACCCACCCAGGTCTCAGGCCTTTGGCCAGGGCGTTAGGTCTCGGCAGGGGACCCCCAGCCCTGTACGATCATTGGTTCTGCCCCTGCCCAGGCCTCAGGCTTCTAACCAGGGCGTTCGCCAGCTCCGCCTCCCTGTGGGGCATCTGGCCCTGCCGGCCCTGGCTCCCCAGTCCCTGATCTTCAGCCTGGATCCCACAGGTGGCTTCTGGTGCTTCCCGCCTCACCTGCAGTATGCAAATTTAACTCATCTTTGTTGGGTTTATTTGCATACTCTTCTGATTGGCTGGTGGGTGTAGTGAAGGCATGGTCAGTTAGCATCTTTGTCTTTTATTAGTGTAGATAATTGACATTATGTAAGTTCAAGGTGTACAACTTGTATATGGCAAGTTTACCACAATAACATTAGTTTATACAACCTTTACCTCTCATAATTACCATGTTGTTACTCTAGTCATCATGTGTACCTCAGATCCCTAGAACTTTCTTATCTTATAGCTGAAAGTTTGTACTCTTTGACCAACATCTCCCCATTTTCCCTACCGTTCACACCCTGGAAACCATCATTCTACTCTGTGTCTATGAGTTTGATGTTTTTAGATTCCACATATTAGTGAGATCATATAGTATTTATCTTTGTTTGACTTATTTCACTTAGCATAAGGCCCTCAATGTCTTTTCATATTGTTTCAAATGGAAGAATTTCCTTCTTTCTCATTGCTGATAATATTCCATTGCATGTATATGCCACAACTTCTTGATCTATTCATCTGTCAGTGGACACTTAGATTGTTTCCATGTCTTGGCTATTGTGAATAATGCTGCAATGAACATGAGGATGCAGATATATTTCTGAGAGAGAAATTTTGTTTCCTTTGGGTAAATATCCAGAAGTAGAATTGCTGGATAATATGGTAGTTTTATTTTTAAATTTTGGGAAAACCTCCATACTGTTTTCCATAATGGCTGCACCAATTTATATTCCCATCAAGTGCAAGGTACCTCAAGCTCCACAGCTCCCAGACTAGTAGGTATTCATGTACTTTCTGGATTGAATAACATATAGGAGCTGGGAAAATCATGGTTTAGTAAAAGCATCTCAAAAAAATTCTCAGAGGCCATAACAATGGGTGAGATACTGTACCCTGCACAGGCTGAGAGGAACTTATTGTTTTCCACAATCAGTTGTCTAGTAGAGCAGTGTTCAGTTTGGTTCACTGTGTTCCGGAAGTGACAAAGAAAGTAAAATATCTGCAAAGAAGGAGAACTTAAAGGGTGGAAAATTAGTGTTTTAAGGAAAGGGAAACAGAATTATGCTTATTTCTTCTAAAGAAAGTAAAAGTAGGCCCTGGCTGGGTGAAGCATTGTCCCTTCACTGGTTCAATTCCTGGTCAGGGCACATACCCAGCTTGTGGGTTTGATACCCAGTTGGGGCACCTATATATGGGAAGCAATCAATTGATGTTTCACTCTCACATGAATGTTTCTCTTTGCCTTTCCCTTGCTCTCTTTCTCGAATTAATGAGAGCATGTCCTTGGGTGAGGATTAAAAAAATAAGAGTAAAGTAGAAGATGTCTCATTATTGTTTTGGAGTACATTTAAATTTGAACATATTCTACTGCTGAAAAACAAAACACGTAATGGTTTATGTTTCCCTTTGTGTGTAAGCTGCCAGGTAAGTTTGTACAAAATTCATTGACAACTGACACAAGCTGCTCGGTGTAGGTGCCTAAACGTCTTCATTGTTTCTATTTCTTACAAGCACTGCTTTTAACTACAGAAGTATAAGGACAAGGAGACATATGTAATACTCTTTGTAATACTTTAAACAATAAAACAAAATTTAAAAAAAGAAGAAAAGAAAAGTCTGCTAAGCCTTTCAGTGTAGTGTAGAAGGACAAATAAGGAGAAATTGGTTTATAAAAATAAAAATAATTTACTTGAAAGAAAGAGAAAACCCCTCTTGACCACATGAAATATGGAAACGGAGTGCTGAAGATGTCTTTGAAAACAGCAAGTGTGAGGGATTTTATAAATTGTAAGGTGATTCATAAGACTTTCTCCTTTTTTAATACTGAAAAGGAGAATGTAGAAATAAATATTCTGGACAACTGAGATATAGGTTTTTTTGTTTGTTTGTTTTTTGAGACAAGATTGGAGATTGTCCAAGGAAGGGCCCATTTAGTCACCTGAACTATATTCAAGCAGATATCTCAGTTATTTTTAAAAATTCCTGTGAATCCCTTTGTTATGCTGATCATCAATACATCGGAAATGTTGTTTTGCCATTGTTGAAATTATTTTATTCTGCCAAACACAGCTCTCAGAAGTCTCTCATGAGCAGTTATCGTTTCCTTTTTATGGTTATGTTTTAAATTTTAAATTGTCATAAAAAACACACAACATAAAATTTGCCATCTTAACTATTTTTAAGCTCTAGTTCAGTAGTGCTAAGTACATTCACATTGTTACGCAACCAATCTTCAGAACTCTTCAAAACAGAAACTTTGTCCCCATTGAACAACCTCCCACTTTCTCTACCCCAGCCCCTGGAAACCACTGTCCTACTTTCCTTCTGTATATTTTGCTTATTCTAGGAACCTCATATAAGTAGAATCATACAGCAGTTGTCCCCTTGTGACGCTGTATTTCATTTAGCACAATGCCCTCCAGGTGCATAGGCAATATTTTAACTCTTACTTGTGTCTCCTTGTTAAAATCACAGACTCTGTGCCTTAGGCGTCTCTGAGGCAGGGTCCATTGAGAACGTTGGTATAGTAGCCCAAGCTGTGATCTGGCTTATGGTTTGTTGCCATTGGATAGTTTACAAAGTACACAGATTCTAGCTCAGGGATATTCTTCCTTACACAGTCCTTCCTTGAAGACCATGGATACTTAAGCAGTACTGTCTTCTCTTCCTGAAGGAATATCCATGCTTAAAACACTATAGTTGGGGGAGGTGTGGTAGGGGTTGGGTGGAGGTGAGCAAGAGGGAAAAATGGAGGACATCTGTAATCTCTATATATAAAAGCCTAAGTGACTGGTCAACTAGTCAACAGGTAGCTATGATGCACATTGTCCACCAGGTGGGCAGACACTCAATGCAGGAGCTGCCCCCTGGTGGTCAGTGTGCTCCCACAGTGGGAGTGCTGCTCAACTGACCAAAGGGCGCCAGAAGCAGGGTTCATGGCTGGTGAATGCAGCTGTGCAGCACGGTGCGAGCCTCCTGCATACACCACCCCCTGTGTGCCCTTTCCCATCCTGACCTGGATGGGATTGGGATTGGCATCAGCATTGGGAGAGCAGGAGAGGCGCTTGGGCTCCTCCCCCGTTGCCTGCCACTTCGTGCACTACTACATCCGATTGCTGGTTTCGGCTGATCCCCACAGGCCATGCCAAGGGACCCTATCAGTGCACGCATCCAGGCACTGGGCCTCTAGTAGTATCAATAATAAAAAATAAAAGAAAATAAAACAAGGCAAAAATAATGGGAAACATAAGATGAATAAAAGCTAAAAAATTAAACCACCAAAAAATTAAAGCACTATGATTGGGTCTACTGTGGGAAAGATCTGAGTATAGAAATCATTACCCATTAATTAACAAGATTAACTAACAAGAAATGTTTACTAAGCATACCTACCATAAGCAAAGCATATGTCAAGTGCCAAAAAGAGTAAGTAATAATCCTTGCACTGAGAACCTTAAAATCTTATTGAGAGATGATGTAAACACATCAAAAAAATAAATAGTATATGCTATAGACTGAATGTTTGCTTCTCTCCAGAACTCATATATTAAAACCTGATCTTCAGTGTGGGCCCTGGGAGGTGATTAAGTAATGAAGGTGACACCCTGCTGATGGGATTAGTTTGTTTATGAAAGAGATCTCAGCTTGCTCCCTAGCCCCTTCTGCCATGTGAGGACACAGCAAGAAGACAGCTGGCTATGGACCCGAAGGGGCCCTCGCCAGACACTGATGATATCGGCTAGCACCTCAGTCTGGGACTTTAACAATCTCTAGAACTGTGAGATATACATTTCTCACAGTATATGGTATTCTGTCTATGATATTCTGCAATAGCAGCCTGAACGGACTACAGTAAGTATAAGAACTGTCACAGGATCCTATGGTTAACTGACAATTAATGACAAAAAGTTAAGTGCTATGTGCTCTGAAGAAGGAGGACATCCTGCAGGTAGTTGGAATAAATGACAAAAAGTTAAGTGCTATGTGCTCTGAAGGAGGACATCCTGCAGGGAGGTGGAATGGACAGCAGGGTTCACACTCAGCTCCTGATACACGGCGGGTGCTCAATGATTAGTGAAGAAAGGAAGGAAGGTAGCACTTGAAAATGCAAAGAGAATGAGGAAAGAGGTTATGGCCTGGGGAATAGTGTGAGTAATTGCTTGGTGTCGAAAGGTCATGAGTTATTTGGGAAACATTAGCAGGCTGGTTTTCAGAAGGAAGGGGACAGGCGTGGAGGTGCCTGAAGAGGTTGGTTAGCTATGAAAACGTGGGCCCTACTGGGGAGAGCCTCAAGCAACTGACTCGGTCTTTGAATTGAATTCTCTAAGTAATTAGGTGCTATGAAGATGGGTGAGCAGGAGCAACATGATTAATGTGGCATTTTAGGAGAATTAATGTGGCAGGTATGCTCGATGGATGAGCGCAGAGAAGAGAACAGAAGACAGAGAGAGCTGTTAAGAACACTTTGTGCAGCTTCTACGTGATGGTGTCTGCACTTTCTCTCAATTGATTTCAAAAGAATGAGATGGCCTTTAAGAGATAACAATAGCTCCACTGGGGCCTCACCATCTTCACACTTTAGGCTTTGCTTACAGGAAGGTCATGATTAAACTTTATTTCTTTCCAAATTCAAAAGGACATCCATTTTATGTTTCCACCTTCATCTTCACTTAGTGGGTGTAATTAATATAACTAAGAGACATACAAAGAGGTTATTAAATAAGGGCTCTGTTTAAGTGTATGCTAATTGTGAAATACACATCTAGAGGGCTGCCTGAAAGACTTTGGGGGTGGGAGGGAGAGGAGCTTTTGTATCTAGTTCAGATTTGTACTTAAGGTAATTTTTAAATACACTAATTTTGCATAATTTAAGAGAAAACCAGCTCAAAGAATGCTGTATAGTGTATTGATTTTCATTTCCATATGTCATCATCATTAGTGAATTACATGTTCCTTTAAAAAATATAACTATACGCAGTCAACCCATTTTTAGAAATCATTTGTTGCCCATTTCTTCAAATTTTCCAAATCTAATTATCAAAGCCCTAATTAGAAATGTACATATAGGTATATGTATATGTATATATTTGTTTTTCCACTTCAGCAAATTTCTATTATTGAAGAGAACATCCTTGTTTCCTACTGAATCCTTTTGGAGTCAGACCTCTTGACCTCCAAGTTCAGGTTGAAAAGGTCTATTCTTCTGTACTCCATACCACCCCAGCTCATCTATCACCCAGGATGCTGAGAATGACTGGGGTTGGCCAGACTCCAGGGCTACAGTCTCATGGGTGGCTCTTTCAAAGTTCAGCATGCTTTGGAAATCTGTCTTCTCCCCAAGGCTTCTTTGAAAAATTCCCCCTGCCCATTGCCTGATGTGCATTCAACAAAGATTTAGGGAGGATGGCTTGGGCAAGCTCTAACCCAGACTTGAGGAGATCTGTTCCCTGTTCTTCCTTATTCTTTTCCTCTGGCTCTCCTCTCTATGGGCAAACCCTAGCCTTTCCACTATCTGGGTCCTGCTTTTGTTTCTCTGTGCATACGTTTTCCAAAAACAGGCATTTGTGGGTATGGTTGGATAGGTCTGACTGCCTTGGCCACATGCTATCTTTTTGTTGTTGTTAATCCTCACCAAAGGATATTTTTTACATTGATTTTTTTGAGAAAGTGAAAGGGGTGGGGGCGAGAAAGAGAGAGAGAGATAAGAGAGACACATGGATTGGTTGCCTCCTATATGCACTCCAACTGGGGCTGGGGATGGAACCTGCAGCCAGATATGTGTCCTTGATTGAGAATTGAACACATGACCTTCTGGTGCATGGGCTGATGCTCTAATTCCTGAGTAACACTGGCCAGGGCCAAATGCTATCTTAACCTCACTCTAATTGCTTCTAACTTTCCAATTACTTCACTATCCTAAATACAACTTAACCTCATTTTTTAGAGCTCACTTTCCTGGTAACACCACTCACCTCAAATGCAACCAGGGACCAGTAGGAGGTGGAAGCCCTGGGGAGAGTCAGCAAATAGAGATCAAAGTCCATGTCCCAAACCTTATGTCCATCCTTTGCAGGATGGCCCCGCACACCCTCACTCAGAACAGATTTATTCTTACTAGTATTTTTAGGCACAATTCTAAATTTCCCATTTTTGTTTCCTCATCCCTCATTCCTTTACAGCATGTAATTTAGGAGAGGCAGACCCACGAAGAGCAGGGAGAAATGACCACTGAAACCTGACGATGAGGGAGAGTCAGAAGAATGACTCTAAGCAAGAAGGGCAGCCATAAAACCACCAGAGAAAAGAAAGGACGGAATGCATTTTTTTTTTTTTGGATAAACTAAAATTTTTTGTGAAATTTAAGTGGTTGGAAAGCAGGGAGGGAAAGCTGAGTATGTAGAGCCTACCCCCCTTCAGTTTCTGTATCCTACAGATCTGCTGGTAAGTGTCTCTGCTTGCAAGCCCTTATTTAAGCTGCCAGGATTAACACATGCATGGGGGCTTTAGCACAGAATCTGGGATGGCCATCTGCCTATTGAATACCTTGGAGTCTAAGGTATTAGACCAAGTTCTGAGTAGACTTGTCAGAAGCCACAAAGTGTTGTGGATGGAGAATGAATGGGATACTAAGAGTGGGTGACAAGTGAGATATTAAATGATCACTTACTATCAGTGACAGCATTGATGTCTACTTAACTCACACTCATCCACTCAACAAACATCTTAGGTCATCTGATAAGTTCCAGAAAGTGTGTTATGTCCCAAGGATGCAATATAAGAACCCACCTCTTGGAAGCTTATAGTCTAGAGCAGCCTGGTTGTGGAAATCCAGGAGTTATTTTATACCTAGAGCACCTCAGTTCAGACAAGGCACATTGCAAGCGTACACTAGCCACACGTGGAAGGGGCTGTTGCATTGCAGCATGTAGATCTTAGCATATCTAGCTATTTGTTGATCATTACTAATGCAAAGGTCCCAACCAATCTGTGGGTGGGCTATTTCTAGCTTATCTAGTATCTCTCAGGAAATCACAAACTACAAGGAAAAATAAGAAATTACTCTTTTGCCTAGTTAGATATACCTTGACTAACTAGTCTTGCAGTCTTCCTACCATAGACTAAGGTACTGCTTATATGATAGTTCTCTCCTCTACCTTGTCACAGAAATCAATGTAAAACTCCATTTACCTCCCTGAGCCCCCCCCCCTTGTCTTTCAGCATCTCTGGTTGAACTGTATTCTCTATAAAAAGCTTGCCCATAATAGACTTCTCAGTAAGTGTCTTTGAATGAATGAATGAAGAAAAATTGTGTAAATGCCACCTGCGCTTATCAATTTCAAAGCACTGGGAAAATAGCACCAATATTCAGAAACACTTCAGATCGTTGTTTCTCTCCCTGGGCTCTCTCAGCTTTCGTGCATGTACATAGAGGGGGTTGGTTATGAAAATTTCATGACATCCCTCA
>NW_006292337.1:631022-633747 GCF_000327345.1 Myotis davidii | reverse complement strand
GCTGCCTGTGGTCCAACTTCAATACCCATGCAAATCTCCTGGCTCTTTTTTTTCCAATCCTTACACCTGAGGACATTTTTCCATTGATTTTTAGAGAGAGTGGAAGGGATGGGGAGTGACAGAGAGAGAAACATCAATGTGAGAGAGACTCCTTGATTGGTTGCCTCCTGTATTCATCCCAACCGGGGTTGGGAATTGAGCCTGCAACTGAAGTACATGTTCTTGACTGGAACTGAACCTGGCTGGGATCCTTCAGTCCGTGGGATGATGCTCTATCCACTGAGCCAAACCAGCTAGGGCCCTGGAACTCAGCTTCTTCACATGCAAAGACCCCATTTGCAGCAGCTTTAAAAACAAAGGCCATCTCATAAAAACATTTGCACAGTCCACCTTTCTCCATAAGTAAGAGAGCAAAGTCAAACCAGCAACTGGCATAATTGATAGACACCAGCCCTAATTTATTCCTTGCCTTTATAGGACAGGAAATGGCTAATGACAGAACAAACCTGAACCATCTCAGGTGAATGGATATAACTCCCTCTATGTTAGATCTGA
This sequence comes from Myotis davidii, assembly GCF_000327345.1. NCBI lineage: Eukaryota > Metazoa > Chordata > Mammalia > Chiroptera > Vespertilionidae > Myotis > Myotis davidii. The sequence goes on along the minus strand of NW_006292337.1, from coordinate 633,192 downwards.
CTTTGTGCCAAAGTTTCCTCGTGTTCCCTTTCTCATTCTGGTTTTGATTAAAGGCATGGCTCTGTGGCCACTGGGAGGATGCACCTGGCCAACCTCAGAGAGCAGAGGTCATAGTTGATCAAGGGCCCTCTGCTCTGTGCTGAAACCCACTGCTGTGCTGGCACTGAGGCCTGGACTTCCAGGGGCTGACCTTTGAATAGCTAGGGTTTGAGTTAAGTGGGTCCGTTTATATATGGATTTTAAAAAAATACTGAAATGCATTTCTCTTTCTTATTATTTTCATAGAAACATTTTATTTTCTCTACCTTACTTTATTGTAAGACTAGAGGCCGGTGCATGAAATTCGTGCACGGGTGCCATCCTTAGGCCTGGCCGAGGATAGAAGCATAAGTGTCTGGAATGGAAGGGCAGGTCCCACCTAACCTCTGGGTCCCGGGCAGCACGTGGGCCCCTGGGTCCCCATGCTTCCCCCTCCATCTGAGTCACAGTGCCTGAGTCCCCATGTGGAGATGTGGTGAGCACGACCTGACTGACGCCATGGGCCAGGGTGCAGTGTGGGCCTCTGGGCCGCCCAGTGGTGCTGCATGGAAGCCAGGCAGGCATCATGCTCTCTCACAGCCAGCCTCACAGGCCCGCTCCTGTGCGAACCCATGGGGATCCTGACCCGCCCCTGAAGTCCTGGCAGCTGCAGCCCAGTTCACTGGGAAGAGGCTGCACGGGTATGGGGTGGGCTCCTCATGGGCACCTGGCACCTGATCACAGGGGCTTCCCTGGTGTGCAAGCCCTGGCATCCCTGGGGAGGGGAGTGGGGGAGTGAGAGTGAGCTCGGCGGACACCCCACATTCCCACCGCACCTCCGTCCCCATCACCCCTGCCCTCAGGTAGCCGGCAAGAGGTCACAGCCCCCCACCTGAGTGCCACAGGAGGTTGGTCACCACCACCCACCCGCAGTTCCCCATCCCAGCCCAGGGCCCAGCCCAGCATGGGGCCAGTCCCAGCATGGGGTCTGGCCCAGATTGGGTGATCAGAGCCTGCTGGCCACTGGTCACCATTTGTGGGATGATTGATTGGGGCCAGGCCCCCTGCCCGGCTCCCTCCGGATGGCTGCCCTGCCCCGCCCCCCCCTGCTGTTGTCACTGGTCACAGTCTGTGGGGTGATTAGGCCCCACACTCACACCCACCTTGGCCTGGCACTGCCTGCTCACATGCTTCACCATCCTACTGTGGTCCCGCTCTCATTGAGGCCCATTGGGGCCAGCAGCGCCTCCACTGCTGCCTGTTGTCAGCACCAAGTCACTAATGCCCACCATGTTCCACACAGCCCCCTGGTGATCAGTGCATGTCATAGCGAGTAGTCGAACTCCCGGTGGAGGGGACAATTTGCATATTAGGCTTTTATTATATAGGATTACAGTATATAACACATACAGGGTGGGGCAAAAGTAGATTTACATTTATGTGTAAAACAGAGTTCATTCTTGTATTATTATTTATTAATTATTATATTATTTTCCAAACAATGGTAAACCTACTTTTGCCCCACCCTGTAAAACATACAAAATATGTATTAATCAACTGTTTATGTTATCAGTAAGGCTTCTGGTCAACAGTAGGTTATTAATAGTTAATTTGGGGGGGAGTCAAAAGTTATATGTGGATTTTTGACATACAGAGGTCTGTAACCCTAATTCCCATGCTTTTCAAGGGTCAACTGTATTTCTCATAGTTTTAGAGGCTAAAAGTCTGAGATCAGGGCACCAGCATGGTTTGGTGAGGGCACTCTTCTGGGTCACAGACTTCTTGTTATCTTCTCACATGGTAGAAGGGGTGCAGGGTCTCTCTTGAGCCTCTTTTATAAGGGCACTAATTCCATTCACGAGGGCTCCACTCTCATGACTTAAGCACCTACCAAAGCCCCTGCCTCTTAATATCATCACCTCTGGGGGTGAGGATTGCAACATATGAATGGGGGGGGGGGTGACACAATCATCCAGAATCTAGCACATCCCCTTTCCTTAACTCAAGGTCAGACTTGCATTACTTCTGAGGGCTCTCCCAGCCTTTCCCAGCTCTTCCCTGTCATGCAAGCATTTCCTCTAACAAAATCCTTGCATGTGTAACCTTGTCTTGGTGTCTGTTTCTTGAAAGGCCCAGACTCACCCTAAGCGGT
>NW_006292337.1:619755-630795 GCF_000327345.1 Myotis davidii | reverse complement strand
TTGTCTCAGTGGATAGAGCGTCAGCCTGCGGACTGGAGGGTCCCAGGTTCAATTCCAGTCAAGGGCATGTACCTTGGTTGCGGGCACATCCCTAGTAGGGAGTGTGCAGGAGGCAGCTGATCGATGTTTCTCTCTCATCAATGTTTCTGGCTCTCTATCTCTCTCCCTTCCTCTCTGTAAAAAATCAATAAAATGTATTTAAAAAATAAAAGAAAGGCCCAGACTCACACAATTTCCTTTCCACTGATCCAGAAGAAAGCAAGAATCCATTATAACAAAGGACCTGCACAGGGCCTCACACATAGTAGGCATTCAAGTAATATTTGCTAAATGCATGAGTTAGTGAGTGAATGAATGAGAGACCCTTACACAGCGAAGAAGGTAGCCCTCGCTATAAAGGTGAATATTTTTATGGCACGGTGCAACTGACAGTCTGCTGGCCTCCTTATTTTTGAGGCCACTGCCCTGCATTCCTAAGGAAGCAGGAGTGTCATTTCCTAGAAGTTGATGGGACAGGGGTGGAGGTAGGGGTTGCAGGTTATTTTAATGCCATGGGAGTCACCGGGAGTCCTGGTCTCTGAGACTCTAACTTAGAATTTAGCAGCCAACTTTCATTGAGCTCTGTGTTTCTAAGGTTAAGGCACTAATGATCACTTCCTTTTCGCCTAGTGGAGCCAGAGAAAGGAGGCCTCATCAAGAGGCCAACAGCTCCAAGTAAGTTCATGCCAAGCAAGACAGGTTGGTTACCCTGAGTAAGGGAGGGTGGAAGAAGAGGGTGCAGGAAAAGTTTGAGCTGGTTCCTATTTCAACATGAGTAAGTGTGGACACTTCCGATGCAACGGAGGCCCTGACTCGCCCCATAAGGCATCCTTCTCACTCATGGGAGCACAGTGAGCATCACTTGGAAGTCTAGGGCAGCTGGGATGTATTTCCTTGGCTATGGATGGATAATCCTGTCTAGATGAGGCATAGATTCCCTAAATACTCAAAGAGTTAGCAGTGAGTACAGTAATGGTGATACTCAGAGAGACTGCAAAATTGTCAAAGAATTTTTAAGTTTGAAGCTCTTGGTCAGTCCTATCAAACACCTACTACACAATAATTCTGGATCAAGGTGCTGAGAATCTGAATTGTAACAGAAATTCCTGACCCTAAATGAGTCTACATGGCTGGTATTGAAGACACTACGATTGGCAGTCTTGAGAGAGATAGAGCCAATTTTTTAGCAGCAAACTGCAAAAGTAAAGAAGTGACAGACAGAAATTTAACTGAGCAAATGTCCGTTGCTAACTAAATAGAATCAAACTTCTCAGACCCTCTCCTGAGCACCCAGAGTGTCAGAGGCTACCAACCCACATCCACCTCGTTAGCAGAGAGGTAAGGAAACAACAGCAGGTGTTTGCAAGAGTTTGGAGAAGTGGCAGGAGGGATGGGCAATGAACCCATTGTCAGAGTCTGAAAGGGTTAGCGTCTGTTATGAATAATGTTATAAGCCAGCCAGTGTTGATGAATTTCAACCTTTCCTTCCATTCCTCATGGACATGAAACAGAAGCAGCCGACCACTAACCTCTTTGTTCGTGGCATGCCCAAAGGATGGATGTCTTGCTGAGCTAGAGGCAATTTCATGCTTTGGAAGCTAAAAATACTTGGTGCTCACTCACTTTTCCAGGCTCCCTCGAGGTAAATTATGAGCATGGGAAGTGTGCACATGCATTGGCCTTAGACCTGAAGTAGGAAGCTGATGTCAAGGAATCATCTGCACCAAGAGACATCCCAGGGCAGCACAGGGGAGAGTGTCTGGCTCTGGGCCAGCAGTGGCAGCCATCCTCATGACGGAGTGTGGTGTCCAGGTTTGCAACTCTGGGGAGCCTGATATGGAAGAGGTGCCGTGCTCAGGGGGCCCATTCGGTGTTGGGATTTGGGGCATCTTTCCGGGCCTTTTAGCCCTGAATCCAGCGATACTCTGGATCTCATGGAAATTCTTTAACCTCCTGAATGACCTTCCTCTTTACAAATTTCCTTCCTGCATAATCAGCCAGATGTGTTTTACAGTAAGGAGCCAGGAACCCCAATGGGCTGAGTAGTCTTTTGTTGGGGGAGGTCTTGGTCTCAAATTGAGCATGCAGCGCAGGGAGGTGGCCCTGAGCAGTGCTGAGAATCCAGGAGTCTCCTGCCAGCAACCAGGGCAAGCCAGGGAGCATCCTAGTTCAGAGGGGTGACAGTCATGGTGGAGAAAACTCATTCTCACCCCTGCTGACACCAGGGCTACAGCTTCTGTGGACAAAGAACTTGGAGAAAAGCATTCTGCAGGAGCATCCTTAGGAGAGAAGAGGTCAGAAGAGGAGGAACTTTTCTTTCAAACAGGACTGGAACCTGCAGTACAAGAACCTTCAGTCTGCAGGGGACATCGTGACAATGCGAGCAGAGCTCTGCACCCTTGGGTGGGATTACACCTCCAGGAACTTCCCCATGGGTGCATTTGCTGTCAGGACCCATGATGGTAGGAAGTGAGATGGAGCAAGCTGCAGATATTCCATTGGCTTCCCAGGAAATTCATCAGGGACGAAGGCTGGGCCAGTGACAGTGACGTTGGCTCTGATATATTGGCAGCGTTTTTGAAGCAGAGCAGGGAGCAGTGGCAAGGTTACCCCAACACTAAGCTTCAAATAAACCTGTCTCTTTTGCATTCAGAATGTCCTGTGATTAATGGGGACCCATAACCCAACAAATGAGAGGAGGTAACATTTTGTGAACTGTTCTCTGTCCTGATTAAATTATTAATCACTCCGTAATTATGAAAGACAGAGCTTTGTGTCCTGTCCCACAGATCTTCTAAAGGACATCTTTGGGCTGACAGCCTGGTGGAAATACGGTTGCCAGCTTTTCAGAAAGCTCTGCACTACCTAAGACTAGGGGAATGTCTGAAATCTACACATCCCTCTTCAAGTAATGAGTTCCCAGGACAAGGCAGGTGACAGCTGTTCCAGGAATAAAACGTATGGAGTAGTTTAAGGCAGCTTGCACCTCCATCCCTGCAGAATATAATGGGCATTTTAGTGAGGAAGCTCACTGTAGCATGGGCGTGTTGCTGTTTTCTGGGTGACTAAGAATAAAGGTAACATACAAGGGTGTGGTCAAAACTATTTGCCTCTTTTCCTGCCATCATGGGCTAGAGCACAGTTTCACTGTTTCCCATCTTGCAGGAGACAGGCAACCCAGCCATTTTTAATTGTATTGCTCCATGTCCCTCACCATCTTTAATGCCACCATTTGGCTGACCAAACATCTCGGTTTCCCAAGTTGAGTTACTCCACAGCCTCACACATGCAGCTTGCTCAGCAGCCTTGAGTCTTCAAACTCCATTCTATGCCTTGTTTATTCCTTCCACGTGTCTAAACTTGGTTCAGTGTCACTTCCTCCAGGAAGCATTCCCTGATATCCCCCTGCCTGATACCCTCTCCTGTGGTCCCAAAGGAGATAGCTTATTGCTAGCCACAATTGCCAGTCACTGGGCTGTTTGTCATCTTCCCCTCTGGATGCTGGGCTCTTTGTGAGAAGAAGCAATTTTGTTCACCTTGTTATTCCAAGTTGCTCCAGCCTTAACAAATGTTTGTTGAATAAACGAGTGGGTAAATAAATGAATCTTACTCCTTATTCAATATTATGCACACATGTGTTCATTCGCTGAATAAATAAATGAGCAGTTGAGAGCTGAAGGTTTAACAGTGAACGTGGTAGAGACTGCTGGCTGCACTTGCTCCTGAGTACTATCTGAGGTCCCATTTCCCACTTTCCCTCGCAGGTAGAGGTGGCCGTGGAGTATGAGGAGAAAGTCCTGAGCATCACTTCTCATTTGCTGGGGAGCAGAGCCCTCCCCTCTGATTTGATTTTGCACAAGTAAGAAATATCTATTACACTGAGTCAGAGACTTCCTTCATCTGCTGCAGCAGTTGCAGCTACCTTAATTAATACCCCACCTTCTAGCGAAGGGTGTCTCCTGACTGATGTCCCTCCTGGGGACACTGAGGAAAGCCGCTTCCCTCCCTCCCTGTGTCAGGAGTAGTGAGATCCGAGGGCAGTTTCCTCAGTGCAACCTCACCCTGCTATACCCTAGGTCAGAGCTTCTCCGTCTTCCAAGTACACGCATGATACCTGGGGATCTTGTTAAAACACAGGTTCTGGTTCATAGATCTTGGTGGAGCCTGGAAGTCTGTAGTTCTAACAAGCACCCAGGGGAGGCCCATGTTGCTTGTTCACAGACCACATTTTAACCACACTTCCAGGAGCAAGAATCTGAGAAGTGGGTGTCAGCTACTCTCATGGGTTAACTGGAGAGAAAGCCACCTACAGGAAGGACAGGGCAGGGCCAGATCACCTGGTGCATTGAATCTGGGGCTAGACCTGACAATCTGCATTTGTAACAAGTTTGAAGGTGATGTTGAGGCTGCGGTTCCCGGGAGCACACGCTGAGAGGCAGGGCTTCATGGCTAACAGTGTGCTCTTGGGAGCCATTCCAGCTGGCCCTGCCACTCAGTGTGGCAAGTTACTTAACCTCATGGTGCCTCGGTTTCCTCACCAGTTAAATGGACGTGATGCTAGCAATAATACCTACCTTATCAGGGGGGTGTAGGCATCACATGAATGTATGGAAAGTGTACGCCTGGCACTGGCTGTCTCTGTATTAGGGTGAGCATTACTATGACACTATTAGAGGTGTGAGTGTGGGCTTGGATTCTAATCCTTGCTCATCTACCTCCCCACTCGGTCCCAAGGCAAATTACTTAATCTCTCTCAGCTTCATGGTCTTCATTTGTTAAATTGAAATAAAAGGACTTGCTCTGCAAGTATGTTGTGGGGATTAAATGAGAAACTGCATGTAAAGGATTACGTGACTCAAAGGCAGGGACTGCTCAATGAGAACAAGCCCGACTTCAGGCAGATTCAGGCCCGCTCCTGTCCTCCACACGGAGACGCCATTGGCTCGAGCTGCTCTGCTCCAGTGTCTAATCTGTGGGAGGCGGTGCGTTCACGCCAGCCTGCACTGGCACCCTGTGGGCACAGGCTTGCTCATTATTCAGCTCTGCTCCTGAGTTTTCTTTGTGTCAGAGTCCTCGGGTTTCTGGCCAGTTCCATGTCTTTGAAGACTGGGAGGGCTGTAGAAGCAAAGCTGAAACCCATGGGACGGAGCGCTCCCAGCCCGCTCCCTATGCAGGGAGATGCGCCTCTCTAGAAAGGTCAGGCTCCAATGCGGTCTCTAGGGCCCCTCACTTGGCTCTGCCCCGCCTCCCTCATTGTTATTTCCGGCTGTGAAGGGACCCTGGGCTGGATCTGCTTTCTCACTCACACTCCACATGCAACCTTCCTTCAGGGGAAATGGCCTCTGTATGCCAGACGTCCCGTGTACATCTCGGAACCTTCAAGGATTCTGATGCGCTCTGGCTCCAGTTCGAGGAGAGAGGCGCCAGGCCATTCTGGAGCTGAAGTGTCCGCTGAGATACCCATCTTCACTACGCCTCTCCGTGGTCTGTGATCTCCCCGGCGCTCAGCGGTCACTTAGCATCTGAGCGGAGTGGTCTTCATCTTCGTTTAGGCAGCCCCCAGAGTCTTCTACTGATTGGCCATTTTATTTGCAACTTACAGTACAGCCACCCACTCTCCGTGTGCTGTGGGAGGGTGTGGAGAGCTCAGGGAAACGCTACAGACAGCTTGTTTAGGACAAATATTCAGTCCAAAGCCCACCAACGCACCCCAGCATCCCCTGCCACCTGAACAGAATAAGTGAAACTGTTTACTGGGCAGACATGACAAATACCTACACTCAGGCCTCCTTCTCAAGCAGAGCTGTGTGGTCTAATCAGACCAGGCTCAGGAGACACGGGTTTGTGTCCCAGCTTTCCAATAAACTCCTGTGACTTTTTACATAATGATAATTACTGTCCCCGGAAATTAACACCTGCTCTGTGCCAGGTACCGTGATCATGGCTTGATCTGTGATTCTCACATGAGGTGCTGAGAAGGCAGGTGTTATTCCCATTTCACAGGAGAGAACCAGGCTCAGATCACTTACTAGGTAGTAAGTGATGGAGGCAGCAATTGAACCCAAGGACAGCTGATCAAAGAGGACTCTGTTCAACACTAAGCACCAATCTTTCCTGACTTCATTTTTGCCACCTGTAAAAAGAGAGGTTTGGGTAGTCATCTCTGGTGAGCCCTTCCTTCATGCCCACAGTAGGCATCGGTACCCATGAGCCTCTGAGTACAATTATAGACTCTATTAGCAAAGGATAGAGAGAGGAATGCTACTTTGTTTGCCACATCAGCTATTCTGAGCAGGTGAGCATGAAGCCCCATGTGGAGCTGTTTTCCAACTTCCTTTTACAAATGAGGTTGAAGAAAATAATGTTAATGAAGCAACTCAGCTATGACCGAATGCAGCAGCAAGTAATCAAGTCCAGACCACGGGGCGGTTGCCATGACATTCCAAAGCATGCACCATGATCACTGGCTATGACGATTCCCTCCCCTGATGGATGGTGAGTTGCTTCTCTTTTCTTGTAAGCAAATTGATAACAGTATAAAGCAATTACAAGTAATGTCCCTCAGCTGCTTCTTCATTGCCTTTGAAATATTATTTCCAATCTGCCAAAAAATTGCAAACCTATTAACAAAGAAAGTTACCCCTACCTTCCAAAGACAAAAGGATGACAAACTTCTTTCCAAGACATTCAAAGACACAGCTCCCCTGCCACACAGCCTGAGTCTTGCAGAGTTCCAATTGCTGGATGAACCCTAAACATGCAACCATAAAAGACACAATCAAGAGCAAGGGGAGTGGATAAGGTGGGAATTTTGTTGGCTCCCGGGTCTCCCAGGTTAAATGCAACTTTCCACCAAAGTGTGGCGATCTCACCTTCACAATGCTTCGGCCTAGCCATACCCAGCAGATATTTATCCACCACTTAATAGGGACAAATAATAATCTGCCATGTGGAATGTAATTCTACACATGCACATACATACACACAGATGCACATTTACTGCTATCTTGGCACTCTCAGACTGGTCCAAGGAGGAAATGCAAACATCCTATATAATAAAGGGGTAATATGCAAGTGGTTGTTATGCCATGATGGTAACGATCGATCAGCAGGAGGGCGGGGCAGCGAGTTACCTGCCGCAGAGAGCTACAGAAGGGCAGGACAGTGAGCTACAGTGCAGCGGAGAGCTAATCACACACAAATTCACGTGCAGGACCACTAGTTATTAAATAAAGTCTGATACAAGGAGAACTGTAATAAACAGGGCACACCCATTGGCCCAACACAGCACAAAGGAAGCAAACAAGAAGCAAAGATGAGTTCAAACTTAATTTGTAAAACCAATTATGCAACACCAAACGAACAACCCAATCAAAAAGTGGGCAGAGGACCTGAAAATACACCTCTTCCAGGAAGACATATGAACAACCAATAGATATATGAAAAGATGTTCAACATCAGAGCCAATTAGGGAAATGCAAATCAAAACCACAAAACCACCTCACACCTGTTAGAGTGGCCATTATCAAAAATACAAGCAACAACAAGTGTTGGAGAGGTTGTAGAGAAAAGGGAGCCCTCATTCACTGCTGGTGGGCGTGTATACTGGTACACCACTATGGAAAGCAGTCTGGCGATTCCTCAAAAAATTGAGAATAGAGCTACCATATGACCAAGCAATCCCTTTCCCATGTATATACCCAAAAACCTTGAAATCATATATTTGCAAATATATATGCACTCTATGTTCATTGCAGCATTATTCATGGTGGCCAAGACATGGAGACAACCAAAGTGCCCTATGATAGAGGACTGGATAAAGATGTAGTATATATACACAATGGAGTACTACACGGCCATAAGGAAGGATGAAGTAGCATCATTTGCAACAACATGGATGGACCTTGAGAACATTATGCTATGTGACATAAGTCAGTCAGGAAAAGCTAAGAAAAACATGATTTCACTCATGTGTGGGAAATAAAACTGAAACCCCTGAACACAAACTGCAGTTTTGAGTGATGGGCACACAGTGTGATATACAGATCTTGTAATAGAAACCCACACCTGAAACAGATATTTTCATGTTGACCAATGTCACCCCAATAAATTTAATTTAAAAAAAAACAAAAAAAAACAATTATGGAAAATTACATGAAAGTCTGGTCTGTATGACTCTCATTTTATCCAGGACTTTCTATTCCAATTATTAGAACCTCCATCCATCCATCCATCCACCCATCCATACATCCATCCATCCCATGGTCTAAGCCAGTAAGCAAGGAGTCTTCCTTAATACCACTTTTTTTATCCCTCGTGTTCCCAAACATCACCAAGTCCTGTTCGCTTTTGCCTACTAAGTTTCTCTCTATTATTTCCAACTTTACTAGCACTACACCGGCTACAAGATGACTCCTGTCCCTACAAGCACAGCCTTCCCTCAGTCTGTTTGGGAAGCTTACATCATGGGCAACTCCTAAGCTAACAGCAGTTGCCAGAGGTGGTAAATAATTAGAATATCCTCAGGAACAGGGGATTGCATGGCTATCTGGATGAATCCTGGGTTTTAAGGAAGGAGAAAGAGGACAATGCTTCATGGGGGAAAAACCAGTAATAATATGCATCAGGGAAAAGCACCATAAGAGAATACATCATAAGTAGTAATTTGGCATATTCCATATGTATTGTGGTTCTTAGTTTTTAGGCATTACACAAAGTTATCATTTATTCATTTGACAAGTATTTGAGTGGCAGGCATTAGAGACACAATGTTGAACAAAAATACACAGAGTTTCTTTCCTCGCAGAGCTTGGACTCTAAGAGGGAGCGCTGACAGGGTCGCTGCCCTGCTAGGAGGAGGAGGTCCACATGACTACATGAGGTGTGGGAAGTAGAGTTGACAGCATGAGGGAGTCAGAATGGCTGCCCTGAGTGGGGAAGGGGAGCAATCGGGGGTTGAAGGGTGGGTGGAAAGAACATTCAGCCAGCATAGAAACTGGCCCATGAGGAGGGGGAGTGGGGAGTGGCAAGTGGAGAGAAGGGAGCACCTCGGTTCTGGAAGTAATTGTTGAGCTGCTGAATTAACCAGCGATGGCTCTTGCCTGACCTCTGGACTTCTTGTTTTCTGAGGTCAAATATTGTGTTTTTGTTTCAACTTATTTGAGTTGAGTCTGTCACTCACAACCAAGAGCAAATTGATTGACATTAGTCTTGTGAGGTAGAGGGCAGGCCTTGCCACACCCACACCATGGGGAAGCTAAAGGTGGAGCAGAGATTTTGAGCACCCAGACAAGAGGCATTGTCATTAGTGCTTGAGGTTGGCTCCTACAGTCAGACTACCCAGATCCACTTCCTGGCTTTGTGACCATGTTTTCTGTGTGCCTCAGTTTTCTCATCTGTCAATGGGATGATGAGAGTGTCCACCTCTGCCTCCAACACCTTTAACAACTGGACTAATTATCTACCTTTTTGGGCTTTTTACTCAGAATCCTCTTTCCTTGTGCCCTCTGCTATATCCCACTTGGATTTCTCAACATGGTCATGTTTTTCTCTTCCATGCCTTTGCTGAAGACATTTTCTCTTCCCAGAATACCTCTGCTCTTTCTACTGAAATCCAACCCATCCTCCAAAACCCAATTCAAATTCCATCTCCATTAAGACTTCTTCAAATACCCTCATACATCTTTGCTTCTGTTGAGCTCACTTTTATACATTGGGCCATTTTCCCCATCACTTCTTATCTTTTGCTTTCTTGCATAGTAATGGAAACATGAGATTGTTCCCTCTACTTGGGGGCAAGCACACTTGCAGAGTCATTGTATCACAAGAATCCTAGGCCCTCAAATCTGATGCAAATTTTGGTATGTTTTCCCTGTGAAAATTAAACAGATTTGCTGGTCTATACATGGCTTTGCATATTGTAGCTGAGCAATCTAGGATGTAAAGTTTTCTCCCTTCCAACTCAGTGTCCCATACATTACTGCAAAACTAGTCTTCTAGTTTTTAATGAGAAAATGCATGAGGCAGTTCTGGATTGTAAAGCACTCTATGCATATTAATTACTGTCATCATCACCATCACCATCACATTGTTGTCTGTGCTCTCAGGCCTGACACCATCTCCAGCGTGACTCAGTCCTCCTTTGACCTCTCTTAACCTCATCTGCCCTACATTCCTCATCACTGGATTGTAAGGGTCAGGTAGGATAATGAGTGTGAACAGTGCCGAGTGCATGAATGGAAGGGACACTACTTGTTTTCCAGCTGAGGAAATAAGATTGATTTGTATGTTTGCCTATGAACAGAGCAGTGCTTTTCCCCAAACACCCTATTTCCTTCTCTCAAATCCATGACGTGCCTAATACGGAAGGACCTCCATCCCAATAGCCTTTAATTTCTCTCTCTCTCTTTTTCCATCATTGTAAATGGCAGTGAAGCATCTTATTATAGTACTAGAGGCCTGCGCCCTCTTGCAATTCAGGACCCCTCGGGGGATGTCGAAGAGCCAGTTTTGCTTGATCCCTGTAGGCCAGGCCGAGGGAACCCATGGGTGCACAATCAGGGGCAGGGAGGGACCGTGGGAGGGCTCCATGGCATGTCCAGCCTGTCTCGCCCAGTCCCAATCAGCCGGACCCCAGCAGCAAGCTAACCTACTGGTCAGAGTATCTGCCCTCTGGTGGTCAGTGTGTTTCATAGCGACTGGTTGAATGGTTGAATGATTGGACACTTAGCATATTAGCTTTTATTATATAGGATAACTAGTTAATAATTCAAAGAAACAAAGCATTGAGACATTATTTTCTTTGATAATTTAATTTAAATCAGAAAAAAAAATCCAACCAAACAAAAAGTCCCTCTGAGAGTCTCATGGTTAGTTACTATTTAAAAATCACCAATCCTATCTAATAAAAGAGAAACATGGGAATTAGCCGTACATCCGCTACCCTTCCCATTGGCTAATCAGGGTGATATGCAAATTAACTGCCAGCCAAGATGGCGGCTG
>NW_006292337.1:613328-618858 GCF_000327345.1 Myotis davidii | reverse complement strand
TGCTCTGAGCCCGACCAGGGGCTGCACCTAGGGATTGGGCCTGCCTTCTGCCATCCGGGAGCAGGCCTAAGCCAGCAGGTCGTTATCTCCCGAGGGGTCCCAGACTGCGAGAGGGCACAGGCCAGGCTGAAGGAACCCCTCCTCCCCCCAAGTGAACAAATTTTTGTGCACCAGGCCTCTAGTAGTTTATAACATTACCATTATTATTCTTGAATATATGTGAACTGTGGAATGCAATTTAGAAGCAGCAATTTAAAAATGAGCTTAAGGTCCAAGAGAGAGTCAATACCAGAGTGGAATGAGCATTTGAGACCAAAGCCTGACATCAGATAGTGCCCTGCTGGGAAGGAAAACCCCTAGGTGGCCCATCTTCTGGGCAGGGGACCAGTCCCTGGACACAGGTTTGGGCCACCACCAACCTGGGTGGGAGGGTCAGTTCTAACAGCTCTGCGGTGGGGTTATGCGGCCATAACCTGGGTAATTGGTCCTGTGTACTGTTGCTGTTCCTGTTCTTTCATCTTTCAGTGCTCCCAGGAAATCCTATATTTCATCTTTGGATGATATTAACAGCTTTAATTAACACTAAACAACAAGAAGTCAGTGGTTGATATTTGAAGCTGGCCAACCTCTTTGTCCACATGCTACCAAATTTTCCATCTTGCAGGCACCTGGCAGCTCATCCTCCATAGCTGAGGCTTTGGGGAGCTGTTCCATCCAGCTCCTTCCATGTTGTGGTTCCCCATGCTGTCCTCACTGTCCCCACCTCTCTAGGCTGTGGTCCTACCTCTAGCTTTCGGAGGCTTCAGTGCTTGTAGACCCACCTTGCTTGCTCTCCACACAAGGTTTCCTCTCCCTGGAGCCCCTGGTGACAGCCACAGATGGAGGGAGCACATTTCCTTCTGCTGTCACCAACACTTCTTTCTTCCCTTCCCTACGACGTCTCCCATTCTTGTCTTTACTGTATCCAGAGACATTTTGTCCTCCACCAATATGGGACCTTTCTCTGTGACACTTGCCACAGTCAATAATTTAAGATTTCTTCTTTAAATTGTATTGCAAAGTTTTGTCTGTAAACTGCAATTCTAGGTGATATTATTAAGTACAATCTCATAATTGCCTTGATGTGATAATCACATACCTAACTACTTTATATAAGCCACTTAAGGTATAGATGTTGCTACCTGTCAGCATGTACACATTTGTAAATATGGGTATATTTATTTGACATAGGAAATAAGGCTTTATATATTTATGTCAAAACTCCTGACATAAATATATATGTCAAGAGTGGCTCCCAGGAGGCCATGAAATCTGTTTAGCCTGGGATCAAGCCTCCACAATTTCCAAGTTATTCAATGGGACAAGCAACTTGTAGTCCAGGTCAGAGGTCAAGCTTTGGTCTGAGGTTAAGATACTAAGGTGGAATCTAGACTCTTTGGTTTGCATGCCTGGCATCTGAAGGGAAAACACAGGACTGCTATTCTTTCAGAAAAAGTTAGCTGCACCAGAGAGCCTTAAATCCGCATGTCCCATTTGCATGGCACTCCTATAATTGGCCCTGGTACACCATGAGTGCCTAATTGCAGCATTTGTAATGTGGATTCAACCACACAAATCCCCAAATTATACTTTTGCTTGGACAAAGGAAACAATGAATTGCAGAGTTCACAAATCTCTCCTCTAACTTTGCCACACCCAAAATACCAGGACTTGTGAAACCATCAAGAACAGAGTCTGGGGTGCTGCAGAAGCACTGAGGGCTCCCCAGAGTAGACCAGTGATGGAAGGTGGGAGAAGGAGAGACCCTTCCAGCTGTTTAGATGGTTAGCCCAAGGCACCCTGCTTTCTCCTCTATTTGGTGTCTCTCCTGAGTCACCTTGGTTCAAATCCAGTTAAGTGTGACTGTTCTGGAGACTGTTGGAAAGGACACAGATCCAAACATGAGCAAAATGGACAGCATAACTTCGTTAACTGTCAGTGGCTCAGCTGTGTGGCTGCTCTGGCTCCCAAAACAAATGTCTGGGGCTTCCGTCTGAAGTTTCTGATCCACTTGTCAGTCCATTACAGGAAATTTGGGTCTAGACAAAAATACACACTTAAATCCTGGCTCAGGAGACAGGCACGCAGACAATGCACCACCAGATGGATGGGGCCTTTTTCTGCACTTTACCAACTCAGGAAACCTCATTCTTCCTTCCCTGCAGAGCCTACAGAAACCCTGTCAGTACTGGGAGCTGGGCTGTTGAAATCATGGACTTTATAACCACGACAATGCCCTCTTCACTCCTAATCAAAACAGCCCACCTCCATACCCACATCTGAAGACCCCTGTTTCACTGCCAGTTACCCTCTGGTCTGCAGTCACACAGGCAATTTCCAATTTCTTATCCCTGACCAATGGGGCAGAAAACTCAAGCACACAGTCAGGTGGGAGTTCCCAGGGAGCCATGCTTTTAAACTTGTCAACTAACCAGACCAGGAAATATTACGGGAAACGGAGAGCAGAGTTTTTGCTCTGTGGGTAGGGAGGACGCCAAGGGCTCATGGGAGCAGACAGCAGGCAGGTTCTTAATATCTTTGACCCTGCTGATACTGTTATCAACTGCACTGGTCTCTGTTTGCTTTGAGCCTCCCCGTGGGCTCCTAGGCAATTTGTGAGGTCCTCCCTGGAAATGGGAGGCAGGAGGAAAGCAGAGATGCCTGGGGCTATGGACTGAGTTGTCTTCCCCTCAGATTCATGTGATGAAGCGCTAATTCACAATGTGATGGTGGTTGAAATGGGGCATTAGGGTTCAATTTAGTCATGCAGGTGGGCCCCATGATGGGAATAATGGCCTTATGAAAAGAAGAAGAGAGAAAAACCAATCTCTCTCTCTGCCTCTGTCTCTCCTCACTCCCTGAGTGTACTCACCAAGGAAAGGCCATGTGAGGACCTAACGAGAAGGCAGACATCTACAAACCAGGAAGTGGGCCCTCACCAAACACTGCACCTGCCTACACCTTGATCTTGGACCTCCCAGCACCCAGAACTGTGGGAATGAATATTTGTTGTGTAAGCACCTGGGTTATGGTATTTATTATAGCAGCCTGAGCTAAGACAGTTGGGTTTGAGTCTTTCCTACCATCCCCATTCCTCTCTTCTAAAGTTTCCATTTGGTGTTGGCAGACAGGCAGTGGCTGTCTGAGCAAATTGCAGGGCCATTGTGGGGCTCAGAAACAGGGCTGGTTATGAGAAGGCCAGGGAGGTGATGCATCACCGGTTCAGTCCTGCCTTCTGTGAGTCACAGGATTGATGGAGGGAAACTAGTTTTATTCCACTTTAGGCAAAATATGGCTCCACTTTGACCCAGAGAACATGTGTTAAGCTCTTATCATTATTTCAAGTAGATTCAACAAGAGTAATCCTTTGTAGCATTGGAATTCTATAAGCAGAGCAGCCATCCTGCTTATCTAATTTATGAAGAGCTGGTCCTGTTTTATCCTGGTGCCTCATCAGTAAGATCAGAATAAGAAGGGGGAAAATTGGTGAAATTGGAGTAATTTAATTCTTACCAAACTCCAGAAGATTTAGTTCAAGACTTGACTGTGGTAGGAAGAGCATTATTAACAACAGTTATTTCAATATAGCATATAATTGAGTTGATTAAAGTTGAATTAGCAAAAAAAAGATGATGTCTTGTTAAGGGGTCCTTATAATTCTTGGGACATTGCTATTCTGGGCCAAACAAATACCAGTTTGTGAAAGCCTGTAGGCTTTAAATATAAAGCTGGCACGTGAAAATTTAGTAAATAATGAAACAGTTTGATTTTAAGTGCCAAAACAATGTTTAGGAATGCAAAAGTGAGGTGGATGTTTGGCTATGGGTTTTTAGAGCATTTGTGGGTCCCTCAAACCCAGGCAGCACAATAGTGTCTAGTGCTTGGCTATCTCCAAAGAAATAGGACCAAAGGTCATATAGAAAGGGTCTGATGGCTGTGGCTGGGGACAACTTGAGCCAGCAGCCAGCAGGACCCCATCAGGTCCATTGGTGGCTGCAGAGGTCAAGCTGGCAGCCAACTTGAAGAGGAAGGACCCAGTTCATTGTGTTCTACTCTCTCCTGTGTGCTCTATCCTGTATGAAGAGGGGGATACAGTAAACTTGTACTCCCTGTTTGTCTAGGGCCAGCCCTTCTTTTCTCTACTGTCTTGGACAATGAGAGGTGGCTTTAAAGCCTGCCTACTCTCTGCCTGAATTGTGTGATTCTGTATTTTCTGAATAAAAGCCCATAATTTAGAGGATAAAGGGCTCTTCTCTTTCTCTACCTCTGGAATTAAAAGTTAGTCCACACAGGATAACTCCAGTTTGTTAGGAGCATGTGTGGATGGGCAGAGAGAGGGGGAAATAAGATGACATTTGGAGAACTTGTTTCTCTTTAGCATCTGCTATGACCTATGATTCCTGGGACAGGTTGATTTCTCCTATTTGTTATGACTACTAGAAAATGTAGAGCCACTTCTGTGATCTACTTTTTGATCATTCCTATGAGACTTCTGGGAAATATTTCTATAGACTACCTTAATCTTGAGCTTCTTTTACCATTTTTCTCTTGAATATTTTTCTTTGTTTTCTTTCTGTTGTAAAGCAGGGTTTTGTTTTGTTTTTGTAAAATGTCTTGAAATCTTTTGGAATAAGCCGTGAAAGCATGAGTAGATGTGTGGGTGGGTAGATGAATGAATGGACAGTCATATAGATAGAAAAAGAAATGCGGTAAAGACAGCAATGGAGACTTAGGCAGTGAGGGAAAAGTATATGCTACACTTGTCTAGCTGTTAACAAGAGAGATAAAAGAAAAATATAAGGATTACTAAGGAGGAGGACTCAACTAAGGTTAGAAATACATGATCACCAACCCTATCATGGCAGACCTCAAAATACGATGCCCTTTGTAATTACACTAGAAGCCCAGTGCATGAACTTGTGCAAAGTGGGGTACCTTGGCCTGGCCAGCGATTGGGGCTGATCGGGGCCATCTTGCCCAGTACAGGGGGAGGGACGGCGGGAGGTTGGCCAGCCACAGGAGGTTGGCTATGGGAGCGCACTGACCACCAGGGGGTAGCTCCTGCATTGAGCATCTATTCTCTGGTGGTCAGTGCACATCATAACTACTGGCCAGTCTACCAGTCATTTGGTCTACTGGTCAAAATGGTTACTTAGACTTTTATATATATAGATAGAAGGGAATTTTAAATGATTTTTTTCCAGGGGCTCCTGACTAATCCCAGGGCATTGTATCTGACCACATAGACCATGGTGAAGCAGAATCTCAGGGCAACTCTGAGCCAGGCTGCTGGGCTCAGGTCCAAGTTCTCCCACAATTAGCTGGTGATATGTCAGGGACTTAACTCTTTCTGTGCCGCAGTCTGTTCATCTGTAAAATAGCAGTAATGTGTACCCCACAGGTTTGTTGTGAGTATTAACTAGATGAATATGTAAATGCTCAGAGTAATGACTCCCACAGAGCAAACACTCCTGAAGTGCTGAGTTCATTT
>NW_006292337.1:609138-611165 GCF_000327345.1 Myotis davidii | reverse complement strand
CCTGAGGGTGGCATCGCAACCTCCCAAGCCACCCTGCTCTGTGCATGACAGAGGGCAGCGCCCCAACTCCCCAATCGGCCCTGCTTGAGCCCGACCAGGGGCTGCACCTAAGGATTAGTCCTGCCCTCTGCCACCCAGGAGCAGGCCTAAGCCAGCAGGTCGTTATCTCCCAAGGGTTCCCAGACTGCGAGAGGTCACAGGCCTTGCTGAGGGACCCCCCCTTCCCCCCGAGTGCACCGGACCTCTAATATATATATGTGACTTGGGCCTGCACAGGTAACCTACCATTATTTTATTTCCATAAAAAAAATTTTTTAAATAAGAAAAACCCCATTCTGTATATCAGCAGATGAAGTAAAATTTCATCTTTCTGATTCAGTTTTTCAAGTTTTCAGGTCAAGAGATGGATTCTAAATACTCAACTAATTGTAAACATATCCTGGACCCTCACTGACCTTGATTCCCCCGTGTCATCGAAGTCAGCCCTGACCCTCTGACTGCCCTTTCTAGGAAGGCTGCTCACGGTTTCATTATCATCCCATTAATTAATCCCTAGGAAATGGTAGGATTCAGGTGTTCATAATTAGCCTTACGAATGTTCTGAAATGTGGAAATGAGAAAAACTCAATCACTGCCCGTAAAGTAAAGCCATGGCAGTGCAATTCCTGTGGATGCACATAGCTTGTCCTCCTCCCCACCAGGTAACCTCATCATGAGTAACATCACTGCCCCTCCACCCCTCAGTTATCAGCACTTGCTGTTTATTCCAACTCAAAAAGAGCTGTACCACTATGAGAAGCCAACAAGGGTCTTACTATTCTGAAATCCTGAAAGCTAGTGCACATGAATGAATTTTTATAAGGTGACTACTACAAGGAGGGTCTTGTACGTCATCGTTACTGCCTTTCAACTGCAATGAAACAAGTATAATTTGGACCTCAATTCATTAAAAAAAATCTTTCTCAGCAGAAATAATTAACACCCTCCCCCCCCCATCACCAGTGAATGATGCATTCTGACTCTGAAATAAGATTCACAGTCTACGTACAATTGCATTGTCATTTGAACTGGATTTTCAATCCTGCCAGGCAACGTGTGTGTTTTGAAGTGACAAAAAGTGAAAAAAACATTTGACTGAACATAAGCTTTGAGTTGGTTTGGCACCTTTCACCTTTTCTTCCTCTCCCATTGAGACTTCCACCTTTGAATTTTGCCTTTCGATTCAAGAGCTATCGGCACGCACAGATTTTGACATCAAGAAGTTGCTTGACTAATATGAATGAAGTGATTGAAGTTAGTAGAAATGAATGGAGAGGCATAATAAAAATTCATGCTACACAGCCCAGGAAAATCTGCTCTCACTGCATATACACACCTCTGAGATGTGGTTCCCTGCCTCACCTCCCGGCCCTAGCTTCCTTGCCTTCTCATTAATTGCCAATTACTTGTATACTTTCTGCCTGCTACCCCCTTTTATGTTCTCTAATTTAATTTTAATTCTATCCGAACATATTTTTATAACTGCTTCTTTCCCTTCTTTAATGAGATGGAATTATTTAAGCTCCAAGTGCATTTTTTCTTGGCACACCAAAATACTTAGAGCAAAGTGCTCTGCACACATCTCCAGGAAGTAAGCCTGGGCCAGCTCTTCACAATAAGAAGACAATTTTAAGATTCAAAGACCACTTTAGCATTCTAACAGGTAAACCAAGGATCCAAAAGGTGTCAAACATATTTGCCTAAAGGGAATGGGAAAAGAATCATTGACTTTTCAACTAGCTTTGGAGCCTAAAGGAATCAAGAATCAGCATGTTGCCTGGTGGGCGTGGCTTAGTGGTTGAGCATTGCCCTATGAACCAGGAGGTCATAGTTCAATTCCCAATCAGGGCACATGCCTAGGTTGTGGGCTTGATCTCCAGTTTGGGGCCTGCAGGAGGCAGCCCATCAATGGTTCTCTTTCATCATTGATGTTTCTATCTCTTCCTCTCTGAAATCAATAAAAATATGTTTTTTAAAAAAACACAGTG
>NW_006292337.1:592647-608451 GCF_000327345.1 Myotis davidii | reverse complement strand
ACAGTGGGGCCTTGCACTTAGGAGTGTCCCAACTAACGAGTTTTTTGAGATACCAGCTGTCTCTCGGCAGATTTTTTGCATTGAGTTGACAGAGTAATTTGAGTTAATGAGCTCCTTAACGAGCTCCTTAACGAGCTCGGTCTCGGAACGAATTAAACTCGTAAGTCAAGGCCCCACTGTATATATACTCAAATATCAGCTTGTTCATTCATAAACATTTATTGATCACTTTCTAATGTGCCCATCCCAGTGTAGGTTTGGAAACACAAAGGAGACTACATGCACCTTTGCTCTCCAGAATTTCATGATATGGTGGGCAGGATGAAGTGGCTGAGTCCACTAGATACAGTGGACTTCTACAGCATCATAATTGGCTCATTTCTAGTAATGCAATAGGTGTTTGATGACAGTCACTACAAAATAAACAAGTTCAATCTGCTTTGACAATGGACTCATAAACAATTGTAGGCTTAGTCATTTTAACCTACCTACTAGCATTCATAATATTCAGCTAGTATAAGTGCCATGGCTATACCGGTTGTTCAAACACTGACACACTTCCCACTGGCTCTTGAGTTTCATAGCCTGGACTGGCGTAGTGTCTTTGTTCCCATTTCTACTTTCAGGTGCACCTTAGAGGTTACCTTTCCTCGGAAGCCTCACTTGATTATCACCCAGGTCTCCCCACTCCTTGCCCCACCTGCAGGCAAGGTTAATTCTTCCTTCCTCTACACCTCAGAGTTGGTTGCGTTCAGTCTTCTCTTCAGTGCTTCTTACCATGTGATCTTTTTGGTTTAAAGTTCAATCTGTGTGTGTGTGTGTGTGTGTGTGTGTGTGTGTGTGTGTGTCTCCCACAATATTAACAGCTTCTTGTGTCTTTGGCTCCTCTGATGCCTAGCATAGTGACTGAATTCAATGAAAGTTGGTTAACTGATAAATCTCGTTTCCCTTTAAACATCACAAAATACATATCGGCTCTAATAGGCTATATTGTCACAAAGAAAGATTCATGGAGAAAAACAGGCTTCGGGTAGCTGGCTTTTATTGGGATCAATAATATACATTTAAAGCTCTGTTACAGATGAAGACATTACAAGGAATGGAAAAATGTTTTTTTAAACAAAGGTGCTGCTAACAGGAAAGAGTTTTTTGGTCAGAGAGTTCCAGTTTTCCCATCTTTAACCATAAAGTGGGCTTCCTCTCTGTCAGGCAATAATTGGTATTCAAAATGTGTGCATCCTTTATGTACATGTATTGGTGACATTCTCTAAATTATTGAGCACAGGTTTTCTAAGTAAAGCATACTCTTCACTATTAAGGGACACTGTCAGGCAATTTAAGCAGAAAATGTGGCCTAGGAAAATGCTGACCCTTCAGAAACTGTAATCTCATGGTGATTGCTTCTTAAAGTACAAATATTGTCAAAAATCCATCATATACCCTGAGAGAATCAAGAGCAGCAGAAGTCCTGAGATATGCATCCTTTCCTGGAAATCAGGCTCCAGCACATGGATTTGAAGCCTGTGTACAGTAAGCTCCCCAAACCAATGTTTGAATCATTGTTAGCATCAAGGACTTGCCAAACTGGAAGAGACCTTGAGCTAATACAACCAATATTAGAGATGGGGGAAACTGAGAACAGAGTGTAGAGAAGTGCTTAAAGCCAGAGAGTATTTTACTGGCTAAATTCAAACCCAAGCCTTCGAGGTTTCGAGCACGGCTCTTCCTGACATTTCTGGCTGTCAAGGTAGTGTTGTCGGTGTAATAAAAATAGAGCACAGAGGCATCTTTCTCACTAAGTGAGGATAAGGGGTGAGAGTTCAGAAGAGCTGGAATAAAATGTTAAAACTGGCCCTGGCCTTGTCTCAGTTGGTTGGAGTGTCATCCTGTTCACCAGAAGGTTGTGGGTTCGATTCCCAGTCAGGGCACATACCTAAGTTTTGGGTTTGAGCTCTGGTCAGGGTATGTACAGGAGGCAAACCATGGATGTTTCTCTCTATCTCTCTCTCACTGAAACTCAATGAAAGCATATCCTCAGGTGAAGATTTAAAAAGATGAAAACTAAAAGATGCTAAATGTGGGCAACATAAGTAAGCAGAAGAGGAGGCCCTATATGCTCTTGGGGAGGACTTGAGGTCCCCCAAAGTCTTCCCCACCTGCTGTCTGAGCCTCAAAATATCTTCCTTGGAAGTTCATTAATTTGACTTAAAGTTTTGTTAAAATTCAAATCAGAATTACTCCTAGGAGCCATGGCACAGTCAGTCACAGAGTCACTAGTGCCTTCAGAGAAAAGAATCAGGACTCCCCTGGGAACTGGTTCTAAGGGGGAAAGAGGAAGGGGAGGAGGGAAAGAAAATTCTAATAACTCAAAGAGCTCTTTCTTATTTTCCTTGCTACTTTAAAAAAATCTATAATGTGCTCAGGTGAATCTTTCAAACAGTACAAATAATTCTCCTTGCTCTGCATCACACACAATTTACATTCCACAAATCGAAAAGTACAATACCCTAATGGGTTTCTGCTCTAATCTACCCCACTGGCAATAAACGTGTCTTTGCAGCTGTTTTCTATCTGTTGTTGACGGCGTTATCATGTGTTTGGTAATTGTCTCAGCATAATTTCTGTCACTCAAAAAGTTTATAGCCCTAGTGCTGTGGTCGGCAAACTGCAGCTCACGAGCCACATGTGGCTCTTTGGCCCCTTGAGTGTGGCTCTTCCTAAGCCTTAGGAGTACCCTAATTAAGTTATTAACAATGTACCTTACCTATATAGTTTAAGTTTAAAAAATTTGGCTCTCAAAAGAAATTTCAATTGTTGTACTATTGATATTTGGCTCTGTTGACTAATGAGTTTGCCGACCACTGCCCTAGCGGGTTTGGCTCAGTATATAGCAGTGGTTCTCAACCTTCTGGCCCTTTAAATACAGTTCTTCATGTTGTGACCCAACCATAAAATTATTTTCATTGCTACTTAATAACTGTAATGTTGCTACTGTTATGAATCATAATATAAATATCTGATTATGCAGGTGGTCTTAGGCGACCCCTATGGAAGGGTCGTTCGACCGCCAAAGGGGTCTCAACCCACAGGTTGAGAACCACTGGTATATAGAGTGTCGGCCTGCAAACTGAAGGGTCCTGGTTTCGATTCTGATCAAGGGCACATGCCCCGATTGCAGGCTTGATTCCCAGTAGGGGGCGTACAGAAGACAGCTGATCAATGATTATCTTTCATCACTGATGTTTCTATCTTTTATTCCCTCTCCCTTCCTTTCTGAAATCAATAAAAATAAAAAGGTATTATGTATTACGCTGGGATGCTGTGTGGGAGTCTGTTCTGATGGATGGAATGGCCATCCATGAGCCTGAGGGGACTATTTCCCAAGCCTTGGGAAGTTCTGGAATGAGAAAAACCTAGACTGTTCTGCATACAGTGTGGTTCAGGACTAGGTAGTGAAGAATTGTGAAGGGGATAATGATACTGCAGAAAAGGATATGGGTCAAGAGATAATTTGGAGGAGGAAATTACTGAATTAGGATAAAGACATGGAAACTGACACAGGCTTCATCCTTGACTAAACTTTAGTCAGGGTCCTCTAACCTTGACATTCAGTGCCCTTCCCTGTGTCCTTGTCAGTCTTGCACTATCCAATTGTAGCAAGAAGCTTGGCAAGTTGGTGTAGCCAGGGTCCCCACCCTCAATATCTAATCACTTGCAATAGCTGAGCAAATTCCTCATCTCTCACCACCCCTGAGATGATGTCTGCTGGCCTTAAGCAAGAATCCTGTTTGGTCATTTTAGCCAGAACCCCCTCTTTACCCCTGATATCTCCTCTTAGTAATTTTCCATCCACTGACCGCACCCTGGCTATAAATGCAATCTTCACTATGCTGGATTTAGAACAGAGACCAGTTCCATTTTCCCTGGGTCTCTTTTCTCCTATTGCCATAGTTCTTGATTAAACTCTGTTTTTACTGTTTTAACTCTAATTTTCTTTGGCAAGACAAACTCTTCAAGAGAACTGAAAAGTCTTTCGAAACCGTCTACTGTTGCTCCTTCATTTTACTGTGGCCTGCAGAAACCGTTTGGGATGGACAGATTTTGGTGGCAGAGAAGGGAAAGGAAGACAAAGTCACTTCAAGGTTCATTCCTTGGGTGACTTGGAGAATAGTGTTGACATGAACAATTTACACTGAAACAGAAAGATAGAGCAAACACATGCTTACAAGGACCAGTAAAAGAAGGGTAAACAGAACACAGGGTGGTAACAACCACGAAGCAGAAATGCTAAGTAAGCAAGAAAGCCCCAGGAAGCTAGAGTTCTAATCCTAATTCTACCCCTGATTTATTGAGTTAGTTTGGGAGAATCACTTTTCCCCCAGAAAAAAACCTATCCTTCTCTTCTCTGTACTGAAAGATAATATATACAATTAAAATAATGCTCATGAATGTAAAAATGAGTGTTATTTATAAGTCATTGAGAGACCTGGTGTCTCAGATCTTGTGTACAATTCTGAGTCCTACTCTTAAGAGCGTGTCCCCCAGGTTCAGGGGCAGGATGATCAGTTCTCTATTTATCTTCTAGTTGTTGACTCCTATCATGGCCATTATCCATATATAATGACATAACTGATACCTGTTAAAATCCTGAAACTCTAGGGATTGGTTCTCCCATACCTGATTTATGTTAACCTCTCAGAGCCCTTACTTTGAACATTTACTTGCAATAAGGCACTGTGTCATCTGTAATCTAATTCTCAGCTATTGCTCATATGAGCCAGCCTTTCTCTGGGGCTAAATGTCAACAGGTAGCCATGTCATAAATATCTTTATCTCACCTGGAGCACTGGGCACTTGCTTGGCACATGGTAAGTTCCTAGTGCAAATGAGTCTATAGGTGGGTTAAAAATAAATGTGAATTTCTGCATGTGATCAGTTGGGGCAAATAACAGGGTAATAACTAAGTGTAATGTTTAATTGTAGTAACTATATGCAAATGAGTCTATAGGTGGGTTAAAAATAAATATGAATTTCTGCATGTGATCAGCATGCATTTGCTTCATTTCCTTTCCAGATTTGTAGTTTTCTATTTTTATTTAATCATGTACACATGCTTCAGCTCCTTTTTGGACAAAAGGTATAAATTCTAAATAAGTAAACAAAATTCCAGACAGGACAGTTCACTAAAAGATGCCCTGGATTTTGCAGGACCTAGGAGCCCTAGGACCTACCTTTTGGAAAAGATACAACTGTTTCTTTCCTCGCTGCCAACCTGCAGATGAAGAACAGTGTATGAGCCAAAGCAGGTGAGAGTCTAAAGGACAGGTAGTGGATGAGATCCAACCCCAATAGGGGTTCATTATATTCATAAGGCAAGTCATTTGGCTCTAGATGCTGGTGCCAAACCACAACTCCAGACCAGAGATACCATAGAGCATTGCTAAGCCTGTGGGCTCTGGACTTACTCTGCCTGGGTTCAAGTCCTGGCTCCTTCACTTATTATGTGATGTTGGGACAGTTAATTTATGTTTCTGTGCCTCAGTTTCCTTGTCTGTTAAAGAGTAGATGGTCTACATAATCCCTACCTTAAGGTGTTCCAATAATTTAATGTCAGTAAGTTCTTAGAACCCCTCTCAAAAGTGTGGGCTGTTATCTGTAATCATTCCCTTAAGACAGGTGTGGGGAAAGTCCAGTCTGTGGACCATAAAGCCCATGAAATCCTTTGGTCTGACCCTGCCAAGGCATTAGGGGTGAGTTAATTAAATGTTTGACCAAATAGAGCAGGCTGATTTTTAAGTTGATAATTTTCTATGGCCCTTGAATAATGTTATAAATATCCAAATGGCCTTTGGCAGAAAAAAGGTTCCCCAGCCCTGCCTGCAGAGGTACACCCCATTCCAAAGTGCACTGTGCTATTGGCACAATATTACTGAGAAGGTGTTGGAGAAGACTCAGACTCCCACGCATTTGAAGAGTGAATATGCCCTACTTATAATCCTGGAGTCCATGAGATATCGGTCTGTACTGTTGATTATAAAAAGAAGTAGATGAAGAAGCAGGGACATTTCACACATTTAATACATGGCCCCCACTAGTAAAAACAAACCAACACCTGTGACTTGTGGTAGAGAGTTAAGTGGTATCAGCTTCATTCTCAGATGATAATTAGACTGTTGTTTTCATTTATACTACAAAGCCAAAGCAGAGACTATTCATTTGCACAGTGCTTAATATTTTGCATATTAGTGAGACTAGATTGCACTTTGTCTAGCCAATGTACTCATTTTTATTTCTTCCACCCTACCCTGCCTTGACCTCATCAGCAGTTCCAAAAGATTCCACTAAGAATAGAATATTTTCTTTACTAATTGAGGCTCAGCCAATGATATTCTTTTTTTCCTGGTGCATATTTGCCTTCGTATTTCTCACTTCTCCCGTTTCAGAAAGTCTACCACTCTCCATCATGTGTGGTTTCCTAGGAGACACGCTCGCAGCCAGGAACCCCAAACTACACATTTTCATCTCTTCCCCACCTCCTCTCCCCATTAGCTTTAACTGGTGACACAGGTGAGAATACATCAGCACTTTTAAAAATTACTCCACAAATCACTCCACCGATTTCATACTCATTCATGGGAAGACAAAGTAATTGCAGAAGATGGGCTTTTTCTGGAGAAATCTCAATTTAGAATCACACTTAATATCCTAGGTATTGGATTTGTCAAATACCTAGAGACTATACATGCTGCTCGGAGGCTAAGACTGAAGTTATTGAAATTCCTTGACTTCCCAGTTTGAAACTCCATGAGATAGTTCTGGTGGGTATTTGCTAGTCTCCCTGTGCCCAGAGTAATGTCTTTCCACTGCAGGAGAATACATGCCTGGGTGAAGGGACCTTCTTCAGTGAGAGCAGTCCACCCTCCCTGTAGCTCTTTCTCCCTCCCACCCACAGGGTGAATTTCTTGAAAATGTTGTAGGTTCGTTTTTGGAGATTTAAAATTAATTTCTGTCCTTATGTTTTTTTTCTCCTTTGTTTTAGGAAGGTAGCAGACTCCTGTGCCCTTCATTTAAGCAAAATTTCCACCTCAGCCCAAAGCCAGAAGTTGCTTGCAGGGTACCGTCTACCCCAGCTCTAGTTCCTAAAACCAAGTTTTTTGAAAAGATGTTGTCAGGATTCCCAGTGAGGGAAGAGAAAGGGGATGGGCCTTTG
The DNA here is from genome assembly GCF_000327345.1 of Myotis davidii. NCBI lineage: Eukaryota > Metazoa > Chordata > Mammalia > Chiroptera > Vespertilionidae > Myotis > Myotis davidii. The sequence goes on along the minus strand of NW_006292337.1, from coordinate 601,241 downwards.
AACAACATGAAGGGAAGGCTATGCAATGTATGTATACTGTCTCTACATACATTAGAATTTGCCAGGAAATAAATAAATATCTAGCCAAACCAGGATATTTTCATTAGAAAACTCTAAAGATAGTAACTCAATCCATGAAATTGAAATAAAAATAATTGGCTGGCACCTTGGTTGCACAAACCAAGGGGACACCTAAGGACATATCATCCCTTTTGACCCCTTTTTGGGGCGCCTGCATTTAAGAATGGAGAGAAAAGAGATTCCCCAGCCTGTGAAGGGGGTAGAGGTCAGGTTCCACAGTCCATGAACAGGGGGGATCTTTAACCCCCCTCTCTGGCAGAGCTCAGGAAGGAGACACTATCTAAGGGGAAGATGGTAGCAAAGGGCTACCATCCAAAGGGAATGTGAGCAGTAGGGCTCCAGGCTGTGGCAAAGATTCCTGGGCCCCACACAAGTCAGAAAGCAGAGAACTACCCAACTTTCTCTCATGCAGTCCTGAGAGTGAGCAGGCAGTGGTGCCCAGGATGGGCTGGAGGGAAGAGGTCTTTCCCCATTTTCCATGCACCATATGAGAAGAGTGATGAGCTTGAAATCCCCACCCATCCAGAGGGATAAAGACTTACACTCAAATTAATTCAATTTAAAAAAAATAAAGAATTCATGCACACCTGAATTTGTGGATAGACTAAGATTCATATCTGCTACATAGAGATGCTAGTTTTTATATTGTCTATTGAAAGATTTGTCTGAAGAAAGAAGATAGAGATGGTATATACCAACTAGGAGTGCCACTGCTCACCTTTTGCACTCATGACAGATGTTATGAATCAGTCAATCAGAGTCACAAGAACTTCAACATGGGGCTCCACAGCTACCAATGGAACCTGGTACAAAATAGGAATCCTATTTGCCTTCCAAGAAAGGTTTCCTCCAGTGTCAATTACCTGAGAGAAGTGGAGGGGCCTGAGCAAGAACACAGAAATCTGGAGGAAGCCTTCATGTGCCTGTTTCCTCCCCCTCCTCCTGCTGTGTGTCACAGGGAACATCCTTGGGGTCACTTTCTGTCACTTTTGTCCATGGGAAGTAGTGAGGGAAGATGAAAGGGAGACACCTTTCTCTCTGCTTCCTGTAGTGCTGCTTCCCCTTCTGGCTGCCCCTTCCTCCATGAACCTGGCTCTTAGCTGCAGTTCCTGGTTATTCTAATTCCTGGCACATGACTTGGCCTGGTGTGTTCTGGTAGCATCACCTCTTCTCTGTGTCCCTACAGCCTTATGGGATAATGGTTTCCTGCTTTCACTTCAACATCCTCTGCTTCACTTCTTAGCTCTTCCAGCATCCCGGTAACCAATTCCCTATCTTAAAGGATATATGTTTGAAATACTTGGCTGGATCCTCACTGAAACAGGAAATGATAGGTTGGGCAGGGAGGCTCTTTGTCCCCTGATTTCAAGCTCAAAGGTATAGCTTTTGAGGAACTGCAGGTGATGAAGAATGAGGGCCTCACCCAAAAAAGTGGGCAAACAGTAGACTCCACCAAGAACTGAAGCTGAGAGAGGTTACCATTGCAAGTCTGCCTCTCTCCCTTTTGTGATCATTGACATTTTAAAAGTGACATAGAGGCCCTAACCGGTTTGGCTCAGTGGATAGAGCGTCGGCCTGTGGACTGAAAGGTCCCAGTTTTGATTCTGGTCAAGGGTATATACCTTGGTTGCTGGCATATCCCCAGTGGGAGGTGTGCAGGTGGCAGCTGATCAATGTTTCTCTCTCATTGATGTTTCTAACTCTCTATCCCCCTCCCTTCCTCTCTGTAAAAAAATCAATAAAATCTATTAAAAAAGTGACATAGAGATGTTCCCACTGGGTTTCAGCAGCAATGAGGTCTGATCCACTTTGGAAATGTGGGGATGCCTTTCTGCCAGATGTCTAGACCTGATATACTTTATTTTTGTTGTAATTTTTGTTACTTAAGTATTTACAAGCATACTAGTAAAAAACTAATCTCTTTATGCTTCGAGTTCTTAAAAAACTATAAAGTCAATTTTGTAAAATTATATATCAGTAAAGTTCAAATTAACATGTTGATTTAACCAGGTGATGATCCCCCCCCACACACACACACACACTTTAAACTAAATTGCTGCTTTTAGCATGAATCCATTTCTGGCCCCCATGTGCCAGGTTCTTGTGAGTGTGGCATGACTATATTGCCATGCGCTGGGTGAAGAGTGAATTCTACTATCATTTTCTTCCAGCTCAAACCTCTGCACAACCTTAATAATACAGGGTGAGGCCCTTGACCTACTTTTGGCAAAACCACCTAAATTATTATTAAGTATATCTCTACTCTTTCTTCATTAGCCTGAAAGAAATATGGTGACTCTGTGATCGTGGGCCAGTGCTCGGCTACGAGGTGGTCATCAGATGGTGCACAATCCTCTCCTACTCTTTGTATTTTGAAGATGATTGTGTTGAAACATAAAATAAATTCTTATAGAGTACCCCTGAGAAACAGTACTAGTAATCGTGCCCCTGAAGAGAGACAATCAGTGGTTAAAAAGAAAGGAAACTCCAAGGGTCAGCTGAAGAATTAGCTACTGTCCCTTCCACCTGGAGATCCTTCTTTCTCAGACAGCATGAAAAAATGTGGGTGTGGTTTTAGTAATAGAGTCCAGTAGTTTTCCTTACCATTTTATGAATTTTTGAAAATAAAATCAAATCAAGTAAACCCTAATCAGGCCATATTGATTATCAATACATTAATTAATCATTAATTAACACATTAATTGATTACATATATTAACACCATACATATAACAAAATTCACACTAGGGTGGGGCACTGAGATTTGGGATGATGATATTGAAAGTACATGTTAGAATAAAATGATAGTAGATGGACGTTTTGGAGGAAAGTAATCAAATATCTCTTATTTTTGCATTCAGGATGTTTGCAAGTATAATAATTTCTATATGTAGACAGGAATATTTACATCATTCCTTTTTTGGTATTATTTTTAATTATGCGTAGATACACATACCACACAACATAATGCAGACAGAGGTGTTCTACAAGGAAACAAACATGTTTTAATAGTCAAAGTCTTAGGAGAGCAATTTATTAAATGTTAGGATGTCCATACCTTCCAACCCAGCAATTCCCCTCCCAAGTGTAGACACTGGGGAAACCTTTCTCTGTGAGCTCAAGGAGACGTATTTAAGAATGGATATGGCAATATTGTTTGTAATAACTAAAAATAGAGAGAGAACTCTCCACCCACAAGAGAAGGAATATATGAGTGGTGATACATTGATGTACTGTTGTGCTCAAGCAATGCCTTCAAGAGGGAGAATGAATGAACTACAACTAAACACATTCATGTTGGTGACTCACGCATGCAAACTGTTTAGTGACCAGGAGAAGTTGCAGAAAATTCATACACTTAGAATATATACACGTTAGTACCATTTCTGGAAAACACCAAAATATACATAGAATATTATTTATTTTTTCTACAAACATTTGTAATATAAATATAAATAAAGGTATGCCATTATAAATATCAAGTTCAGGATAGGCATTCTCTCTGGGAGGGGTATTATTGGGGAAGGTACCAGGAGCTCCAGCTCATTCAGCAATGTTGTAGTTCTTAAGCCAGGTGATTCATTCATAAGTCTATACTCTTTATGTGTATTTATGTATCCCAAATAAGTCAGACTACATAAAACATTTTAGCAAACAGTCACCTTACATAAAACTCAATTCTGCTTGGAAAACTCTTTAATGGAAACCTTTGAAGCTTCTATAGACTCTGGAACACAGCTCATAAAGCCAAGCACACACCTGGCCTCGTGATCCCATTAGGTTTCTCCATCAGAGAGGCTTATTCACTTGTTATTTTACCAAGACTCTCTACCTGAAAACAGTCTGTGAAGCAAAGAAATGTACCACAATCTGGATAATTGTTTCTTTAAAGCAAATACAATCATGTGAAAGTAGTTGGTGTTATTGTTGGTGGTGGTTCATTTGCTTGATAGACGAAAAGCTCCTGGGAGCAGCACAAAGGAACATAAACTTTCACTGGCAAAACTCACCATTCCTTGAGATCTTTGCAGTTCAGGCCTTTGCAGCAAAAGTCTAACCTGAATCTAAACCAAGTTGGAAAACACCTCTAATGCATCTGGAATCCACACATCTGTGGGTGAATATTAGCCTTATTATGGTATGGCATGCACAGGCCATGAGGCAGATATTTAATGAATGAAATATTAATTCTGCATCTAGCCAAACTTACAAGCCATGGGGGACAATTCTGAGAGCTTAATCCTTAAATGACAGTTTTACCTTTTTCATCAACTACTTGTTGCACACTTATGTAGCAGCTGTGATGTGTTTACAGGGTAGGGGTTAATGGACAAGACTGTGAAGACAGGGGCAAAGGTGACCTCATGTTTGCCCTCAAGTCATGGAAGGATTCATGGAAGAAGTGACACTTGAGTCAACTTTGGGAGAGCTACATCATCTTCAGGAAGACAAGAGAAAAGCAGAATCTGGACATGAGAGTCAGCATGTGCAAAGGCACCGGGGCTAGGGAAGCCATGGATTTTTAGTGAAGCATCAGTAATGAGCATCACATCCCAGAAGGCAGTGGCAGCAGCAGAGACTTGAAGAGGTAGGCAAGGACCTAATTATGATGAGCCTGAATGTCACAGTAGGTGGAATTTTATGATGAAAATGACATGATCAGATTTGTGTTTAAAAACAGTGGTTCTATCAGTAATTTTTTAATGGGTTATAGCAGCGGTTCTCAACCTGTGGGTTGCGACCCCTTTGGGGGTCGAATGACCCTTTCACAGGGGTCGCCTAAGACCATCGGAAAAACATATATAATTCCATATTGTTTTTGTGATTAATCACTATGCTTTAATTATGTTCAATTTGTAACAATGAAATTGGGGGTCACCACAACATGAGGAACTGTATTAAAGGGTCATGGCATTAGGAAGGTTGAGAACCACAGGGTTAGAGGGAGGGAGTTGTGGACATCAGAAACCTAGCTGGGAGACTATGGCAAGAATTCAATCAAAAGATGGCCACTTGCACCAGAACTGTAACCATGCGGATGAAGAGGAGGGAGCAGATCTAAGATAAATAGAAGAGATGAAATAACAGGATGTGAAAACTGGTGGACTATGAAGGGAAAAGGCCAAAGAGAGGTGTGTGAAGACCCGGGGCTTTGGCTTGAGCCTGGATGGAGGAGGCTGGCACTTGGTGAGACAGGGGACACACAGAGGAGCAGCTTGAGGAGCAAACAGTGAGTTCATGCTTATGTTATGGTAAAAATAGCTATGGAATATCCAGGTATCAATTTTTAAAACGTACCACAAAAATGAACAACAGCTTTAGTGTGTAGCCATGAAACTTAGAGAGAGGTGTCGGTCAGAGGCAGAGACTGGAGGCCTCACAGAAGAATGGTTAACAGGGCCAAGAACTTAGACCTGTTTTCTGTGGGAAGCAGAGGAAATGCCCCTTGGCTGATAGTGCCTCTGCACAGAATGAGTGCCTTGGTATCTGCAGCAATGAGCGAGAGAAGGTCCTACAGGAATGCAGTTAAACAACACTTGAAGTGGCAAAAAAAGAGAAACTCGAGATTAATGTTAGATTAACTGGGAGGAAAATCACCATGTGAACCCTTTAGAACTGCTACGTTCCCCTGTGCCCACATGTCTCCCCTGACCTGACACTCTGCCCCCTCTGCACAATGGGAGCACTGAGCTCATTCGTTCTTTGTGTGCAACCATCAGCTTTCACTACAGAGGCCGGAGCACTCTGGGCATTCATCCCAGCAACTATGCTTGTGCTGGAGGTCCTGCTCGGTGCCAATCACAACTACAGAAATAGCACTAGGGAGAGACTACATCGTCAAAATGAGCTATTTGAACAGCAATTGCCATTTACCAATATTAGACAAATATCAGCTTTATGACTTCTTTAGTTGTACCAATAAATCAATTAGAGCTGCCCCATCCAGCACAGTGGCCACGAACCACATGCATCTATTGAGCCCTTGACATGAGGCCAGTTTGGATTGAGATGTGTTGTAAGCATAAAATGCACAGTGGGTTTTGAAGACAGTATGAAAAAGAATGTAAAATAGCTCATTCATAATTTTTTAGTGATTACATAAAGAAATGATAATATATTGGGTATATTTAGCTAAATAAAATATATTGTTAAAATGACTTATATTGTGTGTGTTTTTTAATGTGGCTTCTAGAAAATTTAAAATGATACATATGGTTCTCATTGTGGCTGGAATTATATTTCTATTGGCCAGCAATGAGTTAAATAACTTAAATATTTTTCATTCCTGGGTATATACTATAGTATGTCCTAGGCACATATTATGCTTCATTGTTGTATTTACCTTAAAATTAAAAACAAAGTAACTTGGTGAAAATATTAAAATATTTCAATCTACCCATGATAGACATGCCCAAAAGTGATCTATGATTTACTGAACCCATGAAATAAATGAAAGGTTGCTTTATAGTCTGTAAAGTAATATCTAAACCCTGCTCTGTTTCTACCACATACACTGGCGTTGGAATCACCTTTAGAAGCATCCATTTTGAAAGTGAATGACAACTACACATACACAGGGTAAATGTAAATTTCCTGCCAAAAATTTGTAGTGACTAAATAATAATAGAAAGCCTATATATGTGCTTGGGGTTATTCTTAGTTCTCACAGCTCATTGTTTAAGTAAGGATCTTGGTCTTTATCAAATTGCATGGTATCCTACACTGTGTCTCCCAAGATGCTTTCCCTGGTGTCAAATATAGTGTTTTACTTGGAAGTCTTAGGAGAAATGACTAAATTTCAGTTTCCCCATTTAGAAAAGATGTCCGAGTTCATACTGTATGTGTAAGATAAAAGGAACCTTACAAGACTAAATAGGATCGTCCTTTGGGCATTTTTATCCCTTTGAAGACACTAAGTTATTGCCATTAATGTAGTAATTCCCTCTGAATATCAATGCGGAGTTAATTTGCCCAATTGCTATCATCTACTTGTATTAAAAGCACCACAATTAGTGAAAAGTGGCCTTTTGGAAAAGTGATTGTATCGTGCTTCTAGCTTTTATCTCCCATTTGTTTCCAAGGGAGAGTGATGGGTTGCTTTGTCTTGTTTGTGGAACTCTTTAACACTCTCCCTTTTGTTTGTACACCTTGACAGAGGAAATGTGTTTATTGCCTGACACTGGATATGAGCACTTAATAAATCCTTTTTGGATGAATAAGTAAATGAGATAGGAGAACTGCAAAATTACTTTATCCTTCTCAATAGCTTTGCTGCTAAGAGTTCTCCTCTCTGCTTGCTTGGGATGTAACAAACAGATCTGACTGGGAAAATGAATAGAATTTACCAATGAATAGAATAAATCAATCCCCTATTTTTTATATATCAGAAATCTTCATGTCACTTACCTCCCCTCCCTCAGTCATGTTACATTTTACCTGCCACACTCATATTCCAGATTAATTATATAGCAGGAGGCATGGCCTGGGGTTTCTCCTCCTTTTTCTTTTAACCAATTGACTAGCTCCCCCTGCAGGTGCAACCTGGCCCACCAGCCCCCAGGAGAGGCCACCCAGGGCCCTGTTATCCCATTTAATGAAACCAGTGGCCCATGTATTTTCTCATTTACCAGGGCCATCCAGACAGCTTCCACAGAGACTTCATAAACTCTGCTGGGCAAATAGGAGTTTTTTGGCACAGGATGGAAAAGGGCTGTAAACCAACCGTGGCTTTGAAAGCCCAGCAGTTAGCAGGCTGGCATTTGTGGTGTGTTGCTGGCTCTTCTGGGGTGTGGAGCAAACCTTGCATCCTGCATTTGCCCAGGCCAAGTCTTCAAGTGCCAACGCCATCACTGTCTGGAAATAAGGGGCTGTCCCATCTGGGGAGAATGAGAAGGGGTGTCCCTGTGCTTCCTCTCAGGCATCTGGCAAGGAATCCCAGAATTCTGTGCCCCAGGCAATTCTGAAGTCAAATAAGGTTTTCTCGGGAATGAAGCTGTCTTGGGATTCATGTGGGTCAAATGAAGTGAACTGGCACATTAGAATTAGCTAACTCTGCTTCACACCCCCATCACTCCCAGTTCACAGTGAGGCAACAGAGAATTCAGACTCTTTTCCTCTGATTTCTTCATTTCTAAGTTAGCCACATGGAGCAAGAGGATGATAGAAAGAGGTTGGGCTTTGAGGCCAGGTTGCTTTGGGTTCAAGCCCTGCTTTCTCCACTTATGATTTCCATAGCTTTGAGGAACCCAACCCTTGGAGTCTTCATTTCCCATTTACAAAATGAGGTTAAAAATATTTGTTTTTTAAAACTCTTATGAGGGTTAGAGATTTTTTTAAAAAGTAAAATACTTGTCCTTATAGTAAATGCTCAATAAATGGTAATTAATATTATAATACTATTAAAATGCTGGAGGCCCAGTGCACGAAATTCGTGCACTGGTAGGGTCCCTACCAGCTGTGGGCTGCTGGCTGCGGGCTGCTGGCTGCGGGCTGCTGGCCAGGTACTCCCTCCC
>NW_006292337.1:570358-592032 GCF_000327345.1 Myotis davidii | reverse complement strand
GCTGGGGCCTCCTTGCCTTCCCCAGCAGCCTGCCACGGTGGCCGCTTGCTGCCATCAGGGCCTCCCTCCCTTCCCCCGGCTGGTCTGCCCCCTGGTCGAACTCCCAGAACTCCAGTCAAGGGGACAATTTACAAACTATGCTTTTATTAGATAGGATCACAGCATTTAACTATATTATGTATTAATATTTATAATTAATATATCAACATATATTATTGATATACCACATAATATTTGTAACCAATACCAATATTTTATCAATAATATATTAACATGTTATATCAATATATTAATACATATCTGCTGAAATGTATACTGGTATATTGACATGTTATATTTAAATATTAATATATAGGTATTATAATATTTACATATTATTAAGTTGTATTAATATATTGCCATTAATCCACAGTTACTTTAAAATATTAACATTGTTTTGTATTAATGCAAGGAATTAAGTTGTTTCACTGTTTTTTAGCTAGTTTACGCTACCTGTTGAGATACACTGGCAGCAAAAGAAAATAAAGTCAGCATGTTTTCCCATTTTCCTAGGGTAAACACAGCCTGGTTTCATCTGGGAAAAAGTCATTTACTTTTTCAACAAAAGTAGAGTCATTAAGACATTTTGGAATAGAAAGTTCTGACTTTATTTTTCCTGTATGTCAGAAATAACAATAACCCTGAGCTGAAGTCACCATCAGCCCTCAGTTGTGGTTTCTCCACTCTGCAGTCTCCTAAGCCTGGAAACTATTAAAACACTCCGGCAATGTTAGCTATTACTAACCAGAAACAACCTACTGCTATCTGTCCCTGAAAATTCTGCCTTAGGGGTCTCACCTTGTGGAATTGGCCCATCCTATTGTGTGGAGATAGTTCTACACTACATCTAACCAGTTACTCTGGCCTCAGGACATCTGCTCAATGCCCAAGATTTATCAAATCTACATGAGCCCTTAGAGAACTATAAGTGATTTGTGTCCTGCACTTAGTCAATAAATATATAGGGAGAGCCTACAAGTTTGCTTGCACCATGCTACCTACTAGGCAAACAGGGTGAACAAGACAGTGAAGTCTGTTTCCTGGCCAACAATTGCAAAGGGAATATATATATATATATATATATATGATTACTGAGTGGGAGGAAGGCTGGGGCCAAGGTAAGCAGAGCATGCTATAGACTCACCCCAGACTTGGCCATCAAAGATTTCCCAAGAGGATAGGTTACAAGGGATAGACAGGGTAGAGAGGTGAGGGCAGGGTGGTGAGGGCTGGGCACCTCAAAGATCTGGCATGTTCAGAGAGCTGCAAAAGCCTTCCCTGAGGCAACTGGGTAGATAGATGATGTGTTCCTTCCACATGTGGTGAAAGGATCACTCAAATCAGAGTCCTCCAGCCTTTCCACAAAATGCAGGTCCTTGGGCCTCATCTCAGACTTACTGAATCAGCATCGCTAGAGAGAGGCCCAGGAGCTGTTAAACACACCTCCGGTGACTGAACTGTTCAGCTGAAGCCTGAGAGTGGCCAGGGCAGGGGAAAGAAGAAGCATGAGGCAGAGTCAGTGAGTAGGGGTCAGATCAAGGTGAGCCTGGAGGTCCAGATACGAAGGTGGCCTTTTTCATGCAGGTCCCAAGTGGTGGTGTGCTAGTTAATGGTAACGACCAGCTCTTGGTGGGAGGGCCCTGCTTTGTAATTGGCTGATTTCTGGGTTGTAACTACTATTGTGAAGATCACATGAGAGTATGTATGTTCAAGTTTTCAAGATATAAAGCACAAAAGAAAGGAAGACTGTTTTTTATTATGGGGTCTGTTAAGAGATGATTAAAACCCAAGGCCAAGCAAAGAAACATGATTTTCTTGAGGTTCCAGAGAGGAAAATTTTTGGCTTAAGCTTGAACCCACAGTCTTTTCTGGTAAACTACCTACCTATCATAATTATTTGTTGTGAAAGTCCTTATTGTGATGAAAGCTGATTTATGCTACAAAGGCATTTGCTTCACTCTGAGCTCTTGATAGGCAAGGACCCGACTTCATAGGGCTCTTGCAAGAGGGAGTTATTGCTCTGTGTCTGAGCCAACAGCATCACCCTGAAGCTAGGTCCTGTCTTTCCTCCTGCATTCATGACTGTGACAATTCATTCCACACTTGTGTCATGACTTGAATTTCTGCAACATTCATCTGTATATTTGTTCATACATTCACACTAGTAACAGCTAACATTTATTATGGGGTACCAAGACCTTACAGACATTAACTGTTTACTTCTCACAATAACCTATGATACAGGCTACTAATTTATGCATCTTACACATGAGGAAACTGAAGCACAGAAAAATTACCCCCTAGGGCAGTGGTTCTCAACTTTCCTAATGCCGCGACCCTTTAATACAGTTCCTCATGTTGTGATGACCCCCAACCATAAAATTATTTTCATTGTTACTTCATAACTGTAATTTTGCTACTGTAAACAATATGTAATTATATATGTGTTTCCCAATGGTTTTAGGCGACCCCTGTGAAAGGGTCGTTTGACCCCCAAAGGGGTTGCCACCCACAGGTTGAGAACCGCTGCCCTAGGGAATGGTTGAGCTAGGGTTTGAACCCAGTAGGCTGATTAGGATAGGCTATAGTGCCTCATACCTCTCCTTTTCATTAACCAAATAAATTGCCCGAGATTCCCCAATTTCTTTCCATGATTCACAGATGCCTTGAAAGTGGTCACTTGAAAAGAATAAAGTTGTATCCTGTTCACACCCAACTGAGTTCAGTGGTTTAATAAAAACATTACAGTACAGTAGCTCTTTGATGCATCCTTCGTAAACAAATCTATTTCTGGTGTTATTGGCTTTATCAGAAAAATGCCCAGCATCATAAAATCATGGAATGTCTTAAAGGCTCCTCCTAGCTTCTCAAGTAAGATCCTCCTTACCTGTCTCAGAGGCTTCCAGACTAGAAACTGTTTCAGCCTTCCTCAGGAAAACATTTTAATGTCAAGAAACACTGCCTTGGATTAAATCTAAACCTGTCATGCTTCAACTCGGGCAGGTTTCCTCTTATGTAAGCCTCCATTAAGATAAAGTAGCCTGTCATTAGCTGGTGAATAATGTGTACATTTAATGTGCTTGAAAGTAATTGTCAAGCACTCCTTTAGTCTTAACCTACTCAGTCTACACCACCCTTCAGTCCTTATTGCTGCCTAGTTCACAGAGCTTTTCAAAGGGCAATTCCAATATTTAATCAGAATCCATGGATCAAGTGTGTGGAACACAATGGATCACTTCAGGCACTATTCTCTGTGGAGACCTGGCAAAGTTTCAAGTAGGTTTAGTAGAATTCTAAGTGGCTTTAAGGGTTTCATATCCTATATGACACTTGGTCTAAAGAGCCAAAGAGCCTTTGACCATGCTCCTTTGATTTGTTCTTATACTATCTATAGTGTCTGTAGTTTTATTTATATCTTACATCTGTATCTAATGTGGTTCAAAAATTGCAGAGTGGTTGAGATGGACAATTCTTGAACTAATTGTAATTATGTGTGGCACTTACCCTGGGTACACAAGGGCAGGACTTGCAGGACACAATTCTTCTGTTAATTTCAATTGCTCATTCTTTATAAGCTCAGCTTCCATTTCCCAGTAAGTGTTCCTTTCATAAATAGTCTGATTCTTTCAGAAGACTTCCTTTAGAAAACTACTTTGTACCACAAATCAGAAGTCATTCCTTTTAAAAAGTAACTGTAGTGCAGTAAATGACACAGTGCCTTTGTGGCAGAAATAAGAGACGTTCAGACAGATAAAAAGGACCTTCTCTGGGGAATTAGCTAATTGTGAAGGAGAGAAGATATTGAAGGCAGCAGTATCACAGTGTTCTTAAAACCCTAGTTAGCACACAGAATAGTCACTGAGATGTCAAATTAAACTTTTTAAAAATTAACATTCCGTCCTTTATAAAGAGGTTAATTTTCTGACATAACATTATATTAGTTTCAGGTGTACAACATGATGACTCAATCTACATATGTAAAAGGCTAAGTGATCGATCGTACATCCATCCAACTGTCTGACCAACTGACCAGCTGGGACATATGACATGCACTGGCAACTTAAAAATAAACATTGACTCTCACATGCACGATACTTATAAAGCTTTGCTGGTGCCAATCGCACGTGTGTGTTGTTTTTATATCATGTCTTTGTTGTTGTTATATCATGTTTTGACTGTTTATTTAATAATCAATTTATATATTATTTTTATATACGTTTTACTAATTTTCTTTCATCTCTGACACTTCTATTATAGAGAAAGGGTGAATAGCGATATTAAAATATTTCTTCTAATTAATTTCCTTTCAATGTGCACAAGTCTGTGCACTGGATTACTAGTATTTGTATGTGTTCAGAAATTATCTCTATAATACGTCTAGTTAACATCCATTCTCCAGGTTAATTATATCCACTCACCATTTACTGTGCAATCATTTAATTAAAGACATCAGTATTTTTGTTTGGATATAAAAGATGGGCCTCCAGTACCTCAAAAAATTAAAAATAGAACTATTAAATGATCTAGCAATTGCACTTCTGGGTATAAACCCAAAGGAAATGAAATCACTGTGTTGAAGAGCTATTGGCACCACCATATTCACTGTAGCATTATTTGTAATAGACAAGACATTGAAACAATCTAAGCATCCATTGACAAATGAATAAAGAAAAAATATATGTATATGTGTTTGTGTGTACACACACATACACACAAAGAAATACTGTTCAGCAATAAGAAAGGAGGAAATCCTGCCATTGTAACAACATGGAGGACTCTTGAAGGCATTATGCAAAGTGAAATAAGTCAGACAGAGTAAGACAAACACTGTGTGATCACACTTATATATGGAATCTAAAAAACAAAAAAAAAAATCAAGAAAACCCAATTCATAGTAAAGCAGATCATATTTGTGGTTAACAGAGGCAATGGGTGAGAGTAAGAGAATTGGATAAAGGTGGTCAAAAGATACAAACTTCCAGTTACAAGATTAATAAATCCAGGGGATATAATGTACTACATGATGACTGTAGCTAACATTACAGTATGATATACATATATGAAAGTTTAAGAGAATAGATCCTAAAAGTTCTCATGACCAAAATTTTTTTGTTGTTGTAACCATATGAAATGATGGGTTTTAACTAAACTTATTGTGGTAATTATTTCACTATATATAAATATATCAGATCATTCTAGCTATACATTTTAAACTTAAACAGTGCTGTATATGAATTACACCTCAATAAAACTGAAAGAAAAAAAAATGGTTCTCCAACCAAGGATTCTTTCCTCTTCTCCCCGCCCTCTCTCCTCTCCTCTCCTCTCCTCTCCTCTTCTCTCCTCTCCTTCTTCATCATTTTTTTGATACTATAACTTCTCCAGAAAACACACCTTGCATCTATGAAAAGTAGACTTGGCTTGATATTACGTGGCTGTAGCCAGGTGCTCATTGTAAATTTTGCAGCAGGCACTGGCAAGCAGGCATCACAAGATGCTGAAAAGGAGGAGAATTTTTGCCAGTCTCATTCACTGGAGGTAGTGCACAGAGGATTAAAGGGAATTATGAAGGTTGGAGGATTAAAAGTCAAATTTAAAAAGTACTCAAAGATTATTAATCACAAAATTGTTTACTCTCATAGGAGAAACAACTCAATCAGCATTTTTCTTTTTTCCATCCCCCCCTGCCTTTGCAAACATCATTTGTTGTGGTTGGAATCCTGAGGCCTGTGTCATGGCCTGCCAGGAGGCCAGTCAGAAGTCCATCCATCAGCCTAGAGACTCTATGCGATTGCATTATATAGAAAAGGAAGAGTAAGTAGAGCACCCAAGTGAATCCAGCCAGAGCCATAGCTGAGCTAAGCCTGTGTATCACTGACAACACACTGGCTGTGACAAGGGAAGGCCAGCTGTTGCCTTGTCTGATTCTAGGTATGTCAAGTGTGGCCACCACCCAGGAGACTGTGTGTTCTCAGGTGCACTCTGTGCAAGTGCCTGAAGTTTCACACTCGTGAACATTTTGCCCACCCCATTTTGCCACTTCCACTTAATCACATGCATATTTATGTGCCAATTATGCAAATCCCAAGATAAAAATGCATTAAGCACCCATGATTTAGACTGGTTAAGTCTATTACATGGCATAATGAAATTATTGCATGATGTCCAATTTACCTCAACACTTTCTTTAAACTGTCAGTAAGTTATTAAGTAACCATAACACAGCAAAACTGAACACTCGGGGGCTGTATTGTCCAACCCATCAGGATGCCATGAAATCAGGAACTTCAAGCTACATCCTTACTGAAGGGGCAGAATATTCCAGAATAGACTTAAAAGGGTACAACGTGGATCAAAGTTTAAGAATGACAATACATTGTGGCTTATAAAAGAATTTGGATCAATTTTTTAAAATTGCTGGGTAATGTCAATAACACAGGACATGGCAATTTAGAAACTAAAGCTGAGTCTCAGCAATGGAAGTTTTACACAGTTGGATCTTGTGCCCTGAGTAAGATGCTACTGTAGGTCACCAAATTAAAATGTATTTTGAATCTTCAATATGGAAATTTCAGTTTCCAGAGTCAGAAAGAAAGAGATTTTAAAAAATTCCACCAGCCCTAACTGGTTTGGCTCAGTGGATAGAGTGTCTGCCTGCGGACTGAAAGGTCCCAGGTTCAATTCCGGTCAAGGGCATGTACCTTGGTTGCAGGCACATCCCCAGTGGGAGGTGTGCAAGAGGCAGCTGATCGATGTTTCTCTCTCATCGATGTTTCTGACTCTCTATCCCTCTCCCTTCCTCTCTGTAAAAAAATCAATAAAATATATTAAAAAAAATTTCACCAAAACAATTTCTCTCTCTCACACACACACACACACACACACACCCTTTGAAACCTAAAAATTTAAGGGTTTCAATGGAAGTCAGTTTGCTATGTAGAGGTCTTGTTTGAACTTTGGTGGAAGCCAAACCCTCAGTGTTTCATTAGTTGATATGATTGGTGAGGAACAAGCTATGATGTGGATTAAACTGATAAATATAATATATGAGAAGCCTGACCCACTGCCATCCATCTCTCCCTCTACTATAACATGCCATTTAAATGGGCCCGCAGTGTGATTTACACAGTGCCTGAGTGCTGGCTCATTTGCATAGGGAACTCCCCTCAAGGTCTATGAGAACTGTACTTGCCTACGGTTCTGAGCTCAGATCCACTGATTTGAGGGGAGCCTCAGAGCGCACAATACCAGGACAAAGTGTCTGAGGCACCAATTTCATAAGTGGGAGGAATGGACAGATTACACTTACCACCCTCTAAGCCAGTGGTTCTCAACCTTCCTAATGCTGCTACCCTTTAATACAGAGCCTCATGTTGTGGTGACCCCCAACCATAAAATTATTTTTGTTGCTACTACATAACTATAATTTTGCTACTGTTATGAATCATAATGTAAATATCTGATATGCAGGATGTATCTTCATTGTTACAAATTGAACATAATTAAAGCATAGTGATTAATCACAAAAACAATATGTAATTATATATTCAATATGTGTTTTCCGATGGTCTTAGGCGACCCCTATGAAAGGGTCGTTCGACCCCCAAAGGGGTTGCGACCCATAGGTTGAGAACCGCTGCTCTAAGCATTCACACCCCATCCTGACAATAAAGGAATGCAGGTACCTCTACGAAACAGAACCTGCTGTCACTTCCACAGCACCTTGGAGTGAGGTCTGCTGCCTGCAGGAATCAGGACTTCAGCTCTGTGCTCAGGGAGAACAAATGGTGACAGAGGGGCTCCCCGGCAAGCCAGCCAGCCAGCGAGGGGCTGGGACTAAAATCTTTGGTAGCAAACTCTCTCTTGGGACTACTCCCCTAATGAATGATGACCAGAGGGCTAGTGAGCATGACGGGAAGATGGGGAATTCTCCCAAAGGGTAGGACACTTTCCTGCTTAAGGCCCTAGTTTTGACATTATCTTAAAAACACCGTGGCCATGCTCATTAACTGGCAGAAAAGAAACGGTTCCATAGCAAGAGCCCATTTGTGCTGGAATCACTAACTTGAGCATCAGGGATGAAGTCAGAGCCTCCCTTGTTTGACTTTAAATCTGCCTTGTGCTTATAGAGCCCATTTCCCTAGAACATTTTGGAAAATTCTGAATAAGAAAAGTAATATTGCTAGCATGATTTAGAACTTTTGACCCACCTACTTAGAGTTCTATGTGGATTTAGCAGAATTGAATAGCCTCCTGTCACCTGAGCTCTCAATGGAAAGCCTGGTCTTTGAGGCAACCCTTTCTCAGGGAAAAAAGCAAGCCCCAACCGAGGAGAACAAGTTCCCTGAGCCGCTGGAGACTCAGAAGCTCCCCCTGAACAGTTCAGGTCCAAGTTCAACATGTCAGGCTAGTCCAGTGCCCTGCATGCTTTTCTGCCCGGCTCGTAGTTCTCTGAAAACACGCTGGCGTCCAGAATGCATTAACCTACTTTCCACGGAGGATTCCCTGCCTTCTTGCTCTGGAGAAGAGGAGGGGGAAAGAGGGATTTCAAGCCAGAGCAGGGCATGCCCTGCTTTCAACGTGTTCCTACTCCTCCACTAAACAGCAATGTAGCCTCAGCAATTGGTACTTCCTGCAAAGAACAGCTCCCTGGATTGCCCGGCCCCCACGGAAGAGTGATTGGAAATCCTGCTAAAATATGGCTGTCTAATCAACCAAGAGGAGAACTCATTTACTAAGACCCCCATTGTCCACATTGACCACACTGACGGATGGCTCCCTCCCCCCGCACCCAACCCCCCTGCGCTCCCCTTCCTGCACATCGCGCTGTGTGTGAGGCGAGCCTATTCTTTGAGAGATCCAGTTGCATTCGCCAGCCTAGTTCTGAAACAAGACAAAAGCTCAGTGAGCCTCCCGTTCACAGAGGCTCCTGGCAGGCACCTCCGCTGCCTTTTTTCTAAAGCAGAATTAAAAAAACCCGCGACTCATTCTCCTTACCTTAGTCCTCATCGGAGACAGGAGCCCTTCCATTTTGGCGGAATCCTCATGCCAGTTGCTCTCCTCTGTAAGTGACTCCCTCTACGTGCAGCCCTTAAGCATCCCACATGAAAAGAGCCATGTCGGGAGGCGCGGCCGCTCCCCGCTCCCTGGTGGCGCCGCACCGCCACCCGGTCTAACTTGAATCCCCAGCGCCTGGAAAGCGTGGTTCCTGGAGCAGCCTGCTCCTCTCCTCGCCCTCTTCCCTCTCTCTCTTTCTCTCTCTCCAGCGCTCTCTCCTCCCTCTCTCTCCTCCCTCTCTTTCCATAATCTGCCTACAGTTCCCTGTGTACCATGCTCACTTGATAAACGACCCCTGTCTTAGGTACCATATTTGAGCCAAGAAAAGTGATCTGAATCAGACCGCAGGGGCAGCTCACCCAGGACAGGAGGCCAGGCGACAGGGCTGAGCTCTTCCGCGTTTACTCTCTCTGGAGCTGAGAGCTCAAGGTACAGCTGTCCCTATTCATTCATTCCTCTCTTAAGAAACTGGGACCCAACAGCAGTGAATCCGGTTGCCACCACTACTCAGATGGTTTTCTGGTTTGAAAACTAAAATAGAAATCCCACCGCTTGTATATTTCCAAATACTCATTTGTTTAACCCAGTGTTGACCTCACAAATGGATAGTTAACTGGATTTTTTTTCTTCTGTTTGACCAGATGTTTAGAGGCATAGCCTCTTCTTTGGAAAAGTTTCAAAACCAGATTTATGGACTCGGTCCTGGACAACTGAGCGCTGAAGAATAAGTGTGTGTGCTGTCCAGGACTCCAAATAAACCAGGCTGACAGCTTTATTCAGCACCGCTAGACACTTGTAAAAAGTAGACAATGAAAAAATATTGCAAAGACCTGGGTCAGGGCATAATGAAGCTGAAAAGATGAGAGTTTCCTGAACTTTCTTATGCTTCAGATAGTCTCCATGTGGAAATAATTCAACATCTCTCCTTCAACTGGTGAATCCTTAATTGTAACTAAGAACATCTATGCCATTACCAAAGCTTTCACATCATATATGTGATACCTTCGCACTGCATGTGAACTCATCAATGATATTTAAAGCTGATGCTTCCCGTCCCTCATCCCCTGGATGGAACTGTCCCTTTATCTGCTATTGTGCCTGACTCTCTGTACGTCTCCAAGATGGGCAATCCACACACTGTCCTCCCAATGGTACCGTAGGCTGGCCCTCTTTACCCTGCCTCTTCCTTCACTCATGTTCTTCATTCTCCTCCAGTTCATACATTTGCAGTCTAAAGAACTTCAGAGCCTACACAACTCTATTACTTCTTGAATTGCCATTTCTGGGGAACTCTGAACCTTATTTCTTTTGTTATTGGCTTAAACATTACTTTTCTTTACCCAGCATCTTACTCCCTTAATCTTTAATTTTATTCTCAGTCATTCAATGAACAGTTGCAATGTACCTACTAAGTGCCAGGACCTATTCTAGTTCCTGGTGACAAAGTGACGGACAGGGTGGGAAAAGCCATTGTCCCCATGCCCTTATGCTCTCTAGCAGGTTCGATACAAAATTCAACCAATGAATCAAGCCCTCCCATCAGTCATCTCATTTTTTATATCAACTTCCACCCATGTTATTGTGTTTCTGTATGGGACTGTAAACCCTCCATGAGATTCCCCTCCCACTATAGCTCCATTCTTTCTGTGACCCTTCTCCTAATTGGATAACCATTATTAACTTTCTCAGAGACAACTGAACACTAATTTGTTCCACGAGAATTCCATTCTGCACCTCCATCTTTAATTTTATTCCCTCTCCTCTTCCCCACATCCTTCCCCTATCCCGTCAACAGCTTTAATTCTTTTGGGTGGGGGAGAAAGCCCCTCTTGTCTTTTCAAAATATTATTCCTCATCTACCCCACTTACTAGCCCTGGACATTAAAATAAGCTGTCTACCTTGCTCACTGTGGAGACATCGCTCATCAGTGTGCCACGCTTAGCCTTCATCCCATTGGACTCCTTAGTCATTTGGACAGGTATACCCATTATCTGATTTTTTACTTTTGACATTTTTTTCTGAAGCATTCTGTTCTGGTCTTTGTCCCTTCCTACTCCCAGAGACCCTCTCACCAGACTTACTAATCAGGATCACTTTTCTAGAGTTTCTTCCTTAATTTTTTTTTTTGTGGGTTTTTTTTTTTTTTTTTGTCTTTGGTACAACTGATTACTCCTGCTTCTTGTTACTCTATCTGACCCTGAATCTCCCAAAGGGTTAGTTTAAAGGAATATAACAGACTGAGAATGTGTCAAGGTTAAAAAATGTTAGACTGGTTACATGTTTAAGGCTGGCTGGTTTTTGACACTCTAGTGTTCAGAAACAAAATAGGCTTCCTGAGCCAGAGGAAGAGACTTTAGAAAGGACTTTGAATATGCTATACATCATTGCACTGCATAGGAAATGAGCAACTTTTGTGGTTGTTCACACCAGTCGCCCTGCCCCAGCAGTCGGGTTGTCCACCATGTTTCACAGTGGTCAGAGAGGTCCCTGACTAGACCAAATTCCTGGGAATATTTGGGACTCAGAACAAAATTAGGATCTTTAGAGGCTGCTGATGATAGTGATTAAGATGAAGATGAAAATATCTGTTGAACATTGCCCTTGTACTAGGCACTGCACTAACTGATTTTCATGCATTAGCTCATACACTCCCCTCAGCTACCCAGTGAGGGAGGGACTATTATCGCTATTCCACAGAAGCTTCGGTTAAGTAATTTGCTCACACAAGGGACCTACATTTAGCTCCATGAGGCCTACTAGTGAGAACATTTCCTTCTCATCTCCCCAGCAACATCAGACATATAAAGAGTTAAGTGCATATTTAATGGCCTATTTTGTATTAGACAGGGGCTGCAAATTCAGCATTTGAAACTATTATTTTAGGCTATTATGTTAACTTTTAGCCTAAAAGTTAACCTCATTCATTTACTTGTTCATGAAACCAATATTCATTAACCATCCATCATGTAAGGCATTTATGAAACAGAGTTTTATGTTATTAAGATAAACAGTTATTTGTGAAGTGAAACATACCAGTTAGTTTATTGCCTATCATTTTTAAGTCCTTTAAGAACTGATTACTCCATCAGTGATGGAGTGATGATGAGAGGGGTGGGAGGAGAATGGCAGTGGTGGGGGTTAGGAAATGTTCTAGCTTGGACAATGAATGTGCAATGCCAGTGCACAATAATCATCAGATCACTAGCCATCCCTACACTCTGGAGAATGATCAATGTCACCAAAATACTCTTAAGTGGCAACGATAATTCAGATTTCTTTAAATGGGAGGTGCTCTCTGCTTGCAACTTTATGTCCCAAAAGAGTTCCTTCAGCTTCAAAAAGGGCAAAATTTACACTCTGGGTTAACTCAGCCTGGAAGAAAAAGTCAATGAATATCAAATATGTAGAAACTGGCAAAATAGCAATTACGCATGCACTGCAGGGAAAGGAGTGTTAGATGAAGCCTGACTCAAGGAATTTCCAGTGCACAGTGGGGGCTTTTGACCCACAGAGAGAATGTCCCTGCACCAGGAAATGTCTCTTAGCAAATGCCCTTGTCCTGTGTGTCATTTTCCCTCCCCATTCTGATGTTAGAACAAAAGGAAAAGGAAGAACTTGATAATAAACCTCTTTGGACCAGGAGCACTTGGAAATGTCACAAAGGCCTTTAGACAGGTCATAATCAGACGCTCAGATTTCCCCTCACTGCTGCATTAAAATCTAACCCTCTCTTCCCCACATCTTTGCTATCTTCAAGGTTAATTTCTTTAAGCTCCTTATAGTTTCTGGGGATGGCAGCGAGTCACACAATCAAGAGTCATTATCTGAGGATTGTATTTCCCTGTTTCACAAACAGTTTTCGATTTACTAAGGTAAGAAGATTGTGTCTTATAGGTTTTTTTCCTCTGTGACCCATCACTCTTTACTTCTTATTGGGAAATAACCTCATTAAGACGTGAGCTTTAGGGTGATAAGGAATAGAAAATACCTTCCTCTTGGGTTGACTCCAGATATCCTGGCAACACTAAGGGGGTTACTTGGGGAATGCCCCAAACCTCTTCCCATTCTCACTCTCCTTTGCCGCTGCCCCTCATCTCAGGCCACACATATTCGCTTCGCTTTATAATGTAAATATCAAAATACATCTCAGAAAAAATTTCACTCACTACATGCTAAGGTAAAATGCTCAATGAGAACTGTGATTTAATATCCACATGCCTAAATTTACTTTTACATCTGTGTAAGAATAAGCATTCTATATGTTATTGCAATACAAATATTATATGGTGATTAACATTCTTTCAAATGCTCTAACAGGTGTTACCTTTTTAAAACTTCACAATAATCCTGTTAGGTGTGACAGGTATTAATTTCCATTTTGCAAGTTTGGAGAGGTGACTAGAAAGAAAGTAATATTTACTGAGCATCAACTTTGTTCCGGCCTTGAGATAAGTACTTCAGTGCCATCTCATTTAATCTTCAAAAGTATGCAATGATCCCCATTTCACAGATGAGAGAACTGAGATTAAGAAAATTAAGTATTGCGGCAGATTGCATCCCTTAGCCTCAATTATTCATGCATTGTGTTATCCATGCCATTTGGAATCCGGACTTTGCCTCACTCTCACTATCTCTGCATATGGCTATGTGACTTATTTGGCCAATGGAACTTAACAAATGTGGTAGAAACAGAAGCTTGAAAATGTCCGTGGAAGGACATTTGATCTCAAGAAGAGGATGAGAGAAGATCCACTGTACAGGCTTATAAGCAAACTCAGCTGAGCCCAGTCTAGATCAGCGAAAACCTGCAAACTTCTCAACAACTGATGCTTACCATCGCGTGGCTCCTTATGTGGCCAAAGGAGTCCATGGCTCATCCAGAGACAGAGTTCTGCGCAGAGGAGCCAGAACCCAGACATAGTTCTTCTAATTCCAAAATCCAAGTTTTTCCTACTGTGCTTCAGCTCTGAAAGCAAGTCATGCAGAGGAGTGGAAATACTTTATGATGATGAAAGTAGTTTCCAAACCTCTGGATCAATATTTGAGCTTCGAGGCACCCATACCAACAATTTCATGGGATTTATTCTCCTGTGTTTCTTCCTCCACTATTTTTGCCCTAAAGCTGTGGAAGACTGGGGAAGGAGAGGTGTTAGGTTCTGTCTCGGTTGATCAGTCACCTTGTCTTTATGCTCTTTCAGACTCCCTGTCCCATTTTCACTGTTCAGAAGAACAGTGATGCTGAGATATCAGCAATGAGTACAGCAGTTAATTGGAATCTAGCCCTGGGAGGCTTCCTCCTTCAGCAGTTCTCATCTTTCTGAAAAAAAGTGCCACACGGTTGGGAAATAAAAGTGCTTTATTTCATTATCCTGGAAACGGGGCTTTACCTACCCTGTGTTTTATGAAAAAGTATGAAGAACAGAGGGACATTACTTTGCAAAGGGTTTGACAAGAGGTATTTACTTTCCTTCCCTCCTTCTTTTCTTTAAGGGTTTTGGTTTAAGTGCTTTTGTCAAGAGGGTGGAAACCAACAGCTGCCTTGGCCTCAGATCATTACACCAGTGTTTGCTTAGAGGGCCTCTGGGAGCACAGATACAGAGAGAGCTGAGCAAGGGCCACCAGTGGAAGGCTCCCAGGAATCTGCTGGCACTTTCCCTCCTTCCTATCCTCATGGGGGGGGGGGCGGGAAAGGGGGGCAGTTAGATGCTCCTTTAACCCTCTCCAGCCACCTCCCTGCAAGAAGGCAATCACTAGCATTTTCACAGCCTCCTGTTTCTCTCGGGGTACTTACTTCAAAGCTCCAAAATAAAGCATTGTGCTGAAGGACATTATGCAGGGAAATGTTTTTTTCTATATATTTTCCTCAAAGTATTCCGGAAGGTCTGGCCTTAGACAAATAACTTTTAAAGTTACCCTGCAATTGTTTATCAAAACCTGGACTTGGGCAGGAAAAAATGACAGTGATCAACAGAGACAGGAATCTGAGCAGTTTCTGTTTTGGAGCCGGTTTGCATCTTCAAGCTGTGTAAACAGAACAGGAACTTTCTTCTCCAATGGGCCCCTCCCTGGAGGTATGAAAGGGACCCTCCATCTCCTGTCAGAAGCACCTCATAACCACTGGACTTATCTGGGCTCGGCTGGGACACCGCGGGGTTCCTTCACACCACACATGCATTAACAAATGTCTTCATCAGTTCTGGCTGCTATCACAGAAATGCATACGTATAAACAGCAGGTCTAGAGATTCTAAGTCCAAGATCGAGCCACTGGCCCATTCGGTATCTTGTGAAGACCTGCTTCTAGCATCATCGATAGCCTGTGTCCTCGCAGGAGGAAAGGGCAAGGGGGTTCCCTGGGGTCCCTTTTATAAGGGCACCTATGCTATTCATGAAGGCTGCACCTGTGTGACCTAATCACTTCCAAGAGGTCCTGCCTCCAAATATTATCACATTGGGGATTAGGTTTCACCACATGAGTTGGGGAGATGGGGGGCATAAACAATTATTCTATAGCAAGAACCTATATATGTCAGACCCTGAGGTCATCAAGATAATGAATGCTGATCACGGATCTTGAAAACTCCAAGGACTGGAAATGACAGTCACTTTAACAAACAATCTGAATTATACTGAGAGAGAATGAGCACAGAGGTTTGGAAAATTACGGTAGAACTAAAGGTAAGGTGGGAGTACTGACTCACCTGACATTGTGGATCAAAACTTCACCAAGGGGACTATTCTTGTGTCTCCAAGGCCACAGAGAGGTGGTCATTATGTTGTTGCCAAGACAGTGGATGGGCATGGAGACAAGTGGGAATGAGGAGAGGATTTCAGGCAGAGATCAAACATGCAAAGGAAATACAGAGGCTGGAAATAACATGGTGCTTGATGACCAAGGTAAGGCCATTGAGGTGTGCAGAGTGCTGATAAATGATTGCCAGGTTATGTGATCTCAGGTGTTATTTTTCTTAATTTAAAACTTACTTTACATCTCCCTTCTTTGAAAAAACAAAGAAAACCCAAAAAACTATACATCATACACAAATGAAATGAAGCATCCTTTTTTTTTTTTACAGAGAACATTTTATTTTTCCCATCGTCATTTATCCCCTCTATATACACTTCTATATATCATGCACAAATGAAATGAGGCATAGTTTACTTTATATGTCAGTGTTCACCTAAAGAGTTGCATATTAATTTATTTAAAATTCTCCAGGAAATTCTTTTCTATTGTTAATTCTCATTCTTCTAAGTTATTTAATTTTACAAGTTGAAGTGTGTATACCTACCTGCACAGTACTTGATGGTCTCTTTAATTAACAGTACTGAGATCACCTAATTAATGGCGTTACATTTAAAATGTGACCTTTCAAACATTAAATGTGCCTCAATGTGCATTATTTTCATAGCTCTGAGGAGTTCTTCAAATCAATCCTGCATCTTAAATTTTGTTGGCCAATTTTGACTTAAGGCACAAAGAAAAATAATGGCTTTATTCAATTTCTTACTTTTAAAAAATTGAAATTAATGCTAGTTATTGATGGGCCTCTTTTATAAAAAACCTGGAAGTGTAGTCTGTTTGGAAAATGGTATCTTAACCTTGATAGATAAGTATATGTCTTAAAAGAAAACTACTGTGTCTTTTTTTTTCCCCATAAACATAAAAAGAGGCATTAATATCTAAGGTCACAAAATCACTGGCATTTTGACTGAACTTGAAGAATATTTCTGTCTCAATTATAATAAAACATGACTTTTCTAATTCAAGGCCTCAGTCTGAACCTGAGAAACCAAACTTTGAAGGTGAAGAATATCGGCTTTAACATAAATGTAATCCTCTCTCTATATAAAACCCTAATATGCAAATAAACAGAACAGCGGAACTGAACAACCAAACAACCGAACAACTGGTCGCTCTGATATGTGCTGACCACCAGAAGGTGTGCATGGAACACAGCAGGCATTGGCAGCAGGTGGCAGAGTGCGGAACATGGAGGGCATCAGCTGCAGCTAGGTGGTGGAACAGGTGAGCGGGGGCGCCAGACCAAGGTGGGGTGCTGGTCGCTGTCATCAGGGTAAGCCTCTGGTGTTTACTGAAAATTCTTTGCTCCCCTGTGCTGCAATCCCGCCTGGCACTCACACCTGCTGCCAGTGCCAGCCCCGCTCACACCCACCGCTGGCACCAGAGCCGCTGCGAGCACCTGGCACTGGCCCTGATCGCTTGGCGCTGTCAGCAGGTGTGAGTGGTGGCTGCCAGCCCTGATCACTCATGAGGGCTTCTCCACCTCCCTCTGCTCCTGAGGGGTGATCAGGGCAGCAGCCACTGCACGCACCTACTGCCGGCGCTGGCCCCACTTGCACCCACTGCTGCCAATGGCCCCAATTGCTCCTCGCTGTCAGTGGGTGCGAGTGGGGCCAACACCATCAGCACATGGGAGCAGCAGCGGCGGGAGTGGGGCTACCAGCAGACAGACGACTGGGGGCCATGGCAGGAGGGGCTGGCAGGGGCACAGAGGAGGGGGTCCATCAGGCAGGCAGAGGTGTTGGGGTGATCAGGCAGGCAGCAGAAACAGTTAAGGGCAATCAGGCAGGCAGGAGAGCAGTTCGGAGCCAGCAGTTAAGGATTGTGAGAGGTATGTCTGACTGTCCATGGGATCGGGCCTAAACAGGCAGTTAGACATCCCTCAAGGGGTCCCATATTGGAGAGGGTGCAGGCTGGGCTGAGGGACACACACCTCCCATGCACAAATTTTGTGCACCGGGCCTCTAGTATATAATAAAAGGCTAATATGCAAATAGACCAAGTGGCAGAACAAACTGAACAACCAGCACTATGATGTGCACTCAGCACCAGGAGATGCAGACGCAACATGGCAGGTGTCAGCTGCTGCGGGATGGTGGAGCAGGTAAGTGGAGTTGATAAACCAAGGCAGGACGCCAGTTGCTGTCATCGGGGCTAGCCTCTGGTGGTTACTGAAAATTCTTTGCTCCCACGCACCGCAGTCTCACCTGGTGCTCACACCTGCTGCAGGCACTGGAGCCACCGTTCACACCCACTGCTGGCGCCCAGTGCCAGCCCCAATCGCTCAGTATCATCAGCGGATACAAGTGGTGGCTGCTGGCCCTGATCGCCCCTCAGGGCTTCTATACCTCCCCCTGCTCCTGAGGGGCAATCGGGCCAGCAGCCGCCTCTCACACCCGCTGCTGGTGACAGCCCTGCTCACACCTGCTGCCGATGTCTGGCGCCGGTCTGATTGCTCAGCACTGTCAGGGGATGTGAGCAGCAACTGCCGGCCCTGATCTACTGAAAATTCTTTGCTCCCACGCACCGCAGTCTCACCTGGTGCTCACACCTGCTGCTGGCGCCAGCCCCAATTGCTCTGTGCTGTCAGCGGGTGCGAGCAGGGCCAGCGCCATCAGCATGTGGGAGCAGCAGCAGGAGCGGGGCTACCGGCAGAAAGGGGACCTGGGGCTGTGACGGGAGGAGTTGGGCGGGGGCACGGAGGATGGGCTGAGACCTGCCCCTGTGCCCACAACAGCCTCGGGGCCCACACTTCCTTTTCAGGTGCACTAATTTCACTGGGCCCTTAGTTAATCATAAGAACAAGAGAAATTATAAGATATGGTGCACAGCTGCAAAAAAAAAGGCTTTATTTTAAAACTTTGGTTTCAAAGCATATCATGGACTGGCCACCTGGTCATGATCTGTAGGAAATGATTAGAGTTTTCAATTTTAATGCTCACCCAAGGATATTTTTTCCATTGATTTTAGAGAAAGTTGCAGGGAGGGAGGAGAAAGTGGGGAGAGAGAGAGAGAGAGAGAGAGAGAGAGAGAGAGAGAGAGAGATACATCAATGGGTTGCCTATTGCATACTCCAAGATCTAACCTACAACCCAGGTATAATTTATCCATAGTCACACGTGACTAAGTGGTGGAGTTTATTTGTTTATTCCACAAATATTTATTGGCTGTCCATTATGTGTGGACACTGTTCCAGGATATTGGGGAATACAGCCCTGCGCAAGAGACAAAAATTCCTACCCTCCCGGAGCTTACATTCTCGGTGGGAGAAAGTAAGGATTTAAGCCCTCTCTCTCTCTCTCTCTCTCTCTCTCTCTCTCTCTCTCTCTCTCAGAAAATGCTGGCTTTCCTTACTGTATCCTCATGAAAGGATTGCCAGGATGCCACTCTGCGGGCACAGTGGAGCATAAACAAACATGACCACTAAAGTAGTTTAGGGTGTTCCCCTTTCATGTCTGAATATGTTTAGACAGTTACACAACTGGAGAGCTTGGAATGAAAGAAAACAATGGCCAGGAAAGAGGAATGTTTTGAATCTGAGGTGCTGGGCCTTGATTTTGCTTACTTTTTCTTTGTGAAATCAACCCAAGGTATTGCATGGATCATCCTTTGCCAGAGACTGTGTCTGGACAGGTTTATCCTAGGCATACAGTTCAGAAACAACCGTTCCTATTTTTATTTTTAATCCTCACCTGAGGATATTTTTTCCCATTGATTTTTAGAGAGAATGAAAGGGAGGGAGAAAGGGGAGAAGGAAAGAGAGAGAGAAATCGATGTGAGAGAGGCACATCGACTAGTTGCCTCCTGCACACTCCCTGACCAGGGCTGGGGATCAAACCTGCAACCAAGGTACATGCCCTTGACCTGGAATTGAACTTGAGACCCTTCAATCCACCAGCCAAAGCTCTAACCACTGAGAAAAACTGGCCAGGGCTACTTTTCCTATCTATATATATAAAAGCCAAGCGACTGGAACAATGTAATGACCGGAATGACCTGTCACTATGAGGCGCACTGTGGTGGCCAACTGGCCTGATCGAGGCCCTAATCGCCCCTCCGCAACTGCTGCAGCCCCTCTCTCAGGCCAGCCCTGCCCCCAATTAGCCCTTCCAACCCTGATCAAGGGCAGGGCCAGCCAGTCAACCTCCTGCATCTCCTCCCCCAACACCCCCCCACACACACACACACACCATCCTGGCCCCGATCAGCCCCCATTGGGGCAGGCTGGCCGGACCCCAACAGTGCAGGAATTCATGCACTGGGCATCTAGTATTATATATAATATTATGGCATACCCCAAACCACTGTGGGGTCTCATCTGCATGTCTGTTTCAAGAAGCCAGGAAAATATCATTTGCATAAGGCTCTTGCTTCCTGAGAGACCCTAGAAATTTTATTTAGAAAGATTTAGAAGAACTAACTAAATGTTCTTTTTTAAAATTATTTGTTCCTAGATATCCACTGGAAAGATATGTATGATTTATCCCCAACATCAGCAGTGTGTTCTTGGGGAAAGAGATACCACCCTAAGTGAAAGGAGAAGTACTAACAGTCAGAACATTGCAGCAGAGGGAGACCCCAGAGCCTGGGAAAATACTGCCACATTGTGAGTATTAATGTCCAAACCAGGGAACTATGCTACTCAAGCACCAAGGACATATTTTTGGTAGGAAAAAAAAAAGAGAGAGATGGAAAGGAAGTGTGCCTCATGGGTAAGAAACCATCTGAATGGGTTAACCATGGAGCTTAGGGATGATGCATTAGGGGTTGGCAGTCATGGCGAAGGATCTCCAACAGACACATGAGAGCAGTGTCCACAGCAGTAGCAGGAAGGAGTGGCATCTTCAGCAGTTCTAGAAGGATGTGATGGTGGTGGCAGTAGAGAAAGTTGGTACCAGCCCAAACAACAGGGAAATGTAATTCATATTATTCTTGGAAGGTGTGGGGCTGAGCTGGGCTGGACCCAAGAGAAGCAGCAGCACATTCTATATGGGATGGGATAGGATGACAATGTATTGATGCAGAGATAAGCACAGAAACAGCTTCATAAAACACCAGGCAAGATTGCAACCAGAGCAGAATCATTCTGGGTCAGGAGCAAGCCCAGAGGATCAGCTGCACAGAGTCTGTGGTCAACAAAGCAATGGATTAGGCAGGGGTGCAGGCTGGCACCCACACAGTTGTCAAAGGAAACGTTGCTCTTTTATTCAATGTTGCCCATGTGTGACCCACAGGAATAGATTGTTCATCTTATTCCCTCTTAATTATATTTATATCCTCCTGAGAAAGTAGAGGGTTATTCAGCCTCTGAGCCTTCAGCTGCTGGGTGGATCCCCAAGATTTTTGACCAGGGAATTTGGCCAAGGCACTCTGTGGCCTTTGACCACTCAAGGTAGCCTCAGACATAAGTTGTGCCCTTAAAGAACAATTTACAATAAGAAATAGCTCATATTTTAGAAATACAAGAATGCTTCTTCTCAAAGACATTATAAGCTTAACTCCATTATATAAAGGCAGAAGATATTAGAGGTGAAATCTATTTCAGTTAGTCCATCTACCCATTTCATAGCTAAGGAAATTGGGTCTTAGGGAGCTCACTGGATTTCCTAAGATGACACGAATCCTCAGCACTCCAAATCCTCCTCCAAAATATTGTCTGCTACATATGTTCTTTGTGAATAAAGGCATTTTATTTAGACCAGCCTTACAAATGCTAGTGGAATGACAGAATCTCTTCATGAACATTTGCTCTGACTTGTATCCAATGCATTTC
>NW_006292337.1:546263-570282 GCF_000327345.1 Myotis davidii | reverse complement strand
GGAAAAGGACAGCCAGGTGTGGTGGATGGAGGTTACAGAGAGGACGTGGACTTGTCACAAAGAAAGTACTCAAGAAACACTTACTGAATGACACATTTTTAGGTTAGAAACAGACTCAAAGGATTTGTTTTTTATTTGAGTCTATAATTTGCCAGGAGAAAAGAAAGGTCTGAAAAGACAGATAAAACAAAGAGAGATGGAACTAACTAGAAATATATGGCTCACATTACCCTAGGCACTGGCTAGAAATACACACACACACACACACACACACACACACACACACACACGTCTGATTCTGCCCTAGTAATTAGAATTACATGATGCCTAAGTAAAAGGTATTTTCCAATGGTGTCCAATATCTGCTATTCCCCTGAAGAGAGCATAGAATGTGCCATTAGCCCTGAGGGCCATGCAGTTGTGGGCTAATTCCCAATTCCTCAAAGGAAGGTGAGGGGAAATATTCAAGTAGCCCCCACAAGTAAGTTCCTCATCTCTAACACCTTATAGGAAAGATATCTCCATCTACTTGTAGTCCCCTCAAATTTCATACATCCCAAACTTGATTTTAACCTGCTTTCCTCCAAATGAGCTCCTTCCCGGACTTTCCAAGTGATGCTATCAATGTTAATAATCTTCCAGTCAACCTTGTACTCATTCTTGCCTTCAGCCTCTCCTCTGATGACACAGTTCCACACCCAGTGCCCAGGCCATTTTGGTTGTCTCCTGTTTGTTTTCCCCAGGGTTTCTTTTTGAAATGTTACAGCTCGGTACACATTGTCCCCTACCTAACCTTGTACAATGGCTGCCCACAAAGGAAAATAAAGTTCAAACTCCTGGTTTTTAGGGTCATCTACCATCTTTTTTTTTTTCTATTTACTTCCTCTCTTCTGCCAAACTCATTAGTCAACCATTCCCACTTCTAGGTCACCATTTCCACCTTCCCACTTTTATTCCCTTATCAAGAGCCCCCCCTCCCGCCCCATCATCAATGAGATAAAGTGGGCAAAGCTCCCAATGCCCATTACTTAAAAAGCACTCAATAAATATTAGCTCTCTTCAACATCTACCTCCACCCCTTTTCTCTCAGGAAGCTTTTCCTCAGCAACCCAGCCCATTTCTTATTTATACTGCATATCTGACAGTTAGTTTAGGTTGCCATTGTTATCTTTTAAAGTTCAACTGCATTTTAACCCTCAAGCACAGGCGCTCATAACTCTTTGTATTTCCATCACTATGTATAGTGTCCTATACATAGTAAGAGCTTAATACTCTTACTTAATATTCAATACAGTTGAATTGAGAATGACGTTGTTTTCCTTAGCTCCAAAAACGTTGATGTGCCTAGCTCACATTTTAATCCCTGCAGCAAAATTCCAGAAATGCAAGAACTTCAGATGGAGAAAGGAATAGGAGGAAGAGGAGAACAAATATTTACTAGTTATCTTCTGCATACAAGGTAACATTCTTCGTTCTTTTATAAACATCCTTTCATATAAAGAAGAAATAATATGAAGAAACAAATTGCTTCAGTCAGGATAACAAATGTTGATGTCATTGTTAGGACTGGATTCTCAATGAAGAACAACCAGCTTCAAGATGAATTTAGAAGGATCTTAACTCAGTCTGATACTCATTAATGAGAATGATGGTGACAGTGTTGGAAACTTGAGTCTGCCTTTGTTAGAAAGCTGTTATAAATTTAATGAGGGTGGAGATATTTCTGCCTGTCTTACTTATGCTTGCAAGTTTCATGGTGTTTTCCCTGACCTTATGGGTTAAGCCACATAGCACCTTGATATCGCTCACACATAAACCTAAGGCAGTTGGGGTTCTCTCAACATGTACATCATCTTCAAAATACATTTGGCAAAACATCTAAATATTGTATAGATATTACCCTTTGAGTAAGAAAAAGGCGTTAGTCATCACTCCCTTTTCACAGATGGGAAAACTGAAATACAGACCACTACAGAGACTTGTCTAAGGTTTCATAACATGCTCTATGACCCTGCTCTAGTAGACTAGTCTGTTGTTGATCCTAGAGTGAGAATGGTGGGCGGTTCATGGTAATGACCTCCATTCATATATTGGTCGCACCTTCTAAGACAACCGAGCATTACAAAAGAAGGGGGTCATCTGCCTGAGGAAACATTATCTAGGTGGACATATAATTCATGAAACAATAATATGATAGATCTAGAGCAGTGGCTCATCAAGGCAAAGGTTGACACCCAGTATAAGTGTAGCAGAAGAAAGGTTATCATGAAATGGCTCTAGTTTATAAGGCTCAGAACCATTGCTAATGAAAGTTCTTTATGGTAGCTCCTGTATCACTAATGAGAAAATAGTATCAACCACTTCTCTGTTTCCTATGCAATGCATCAGTCATCATGTGGCAACACAGAAGAATAAAAAGTAGCATCAGGCTGTTGCTATGGAGACTTAAGAACCATCTAAATTGCTACGGCATCATAAAAGCAAAATTCCAATCATCAGTCTAACGATAGGGCTGTTTAAATCTATCTTATATTTTTAGAATGTGTGACATTTAACACATTGATGAATATTTGCAGCTCCAGAATATATTCCCTGCTTTCATAATTAGATGGGATTTTTTAGTTCTACTGGCTGGATTTTTTCTCTCTCAGTAAATGTTCCATCCCCTATGAGTGACTACAACTCTTTATATACTAATTTCTTAGATGTTGCTTCATTCTTGCTTCCTATTTTCTCTTTATCCTATAATTAAAATCATTTTCTCAGTGGTTTCCTATTTCCACTTCCACCAGGCTACCCCTAGTTAGGCATTTCATATTCCTACTTAAAACATCACTCAGGTCTTAATCCCCACTGGTCTTACCTGATCACACTTTAAGCCTTAGTCGCTAATAATCAAGAGTTCTGAGCCCCAGCCAAAGGTGCAGAGCTGCTTCCCCAGTGACTCTTTATCTCTGAAGTTACCATTCCCTTATCGTTCAAAGAGATCTTAACTTACTGACTTTTCCAGGCTTTGTATAAAATCTCTCTTTTGGATCTGGAATAATAAATGTGTCATCCCACTTTTCCTCTATGAGAATTGCTAACGGGATTTTATTTAACTCTACACACCACCATTTTGAATATAAGTGCATATGCACACACACACTCACAAATACATTGTTTATCTAATTTAAAGATGATAAAATAAATTGATTAGCTTGTTAACAATAACAACTCAACCTAGTTAGTTAGCTTATAATAATGGTAAAAATTTAAATATATAGTCAGGAAATGTAAATTCTCTACAAAGAACCTGGAACCTGTTACGTTAATACTCTGTTGTGCGGTAAGCTTCCTCCACTTCACATTCCTTTTGTCCCTCCAGCATCAGCCTCTTCAACCCTTCTGGTTTATGTAAGAGCCATCTCCTTTGAGCCTCTTCCCTTAGGAGAGTTTCAGGACCTCTTGTGTTATTTATTTTCTTTCCCTCTTTAAACCTCTCCAGAGAAGAGCCTAGCTGCTCCCTGCTCTGATTAGACAATAAGCCCAAGCACATCCATGAGTGTGGCATTGCCAAAGTGTGACTTTTATCTGTGAAGTTCCAGGAACTGACATCTCTGCCTCTATATTATTGAATTTTAAAATGTAATCAATTCCTTGACAGAGTTTTTCAGTATTTTTCAGTCAACTTTTCTTCCATAGGTCACCAGAATCTTCCAGAAGATGATTTATTTATTCGCTATTACATCTATAATCACCCCCAACAAGGCTGCAGTTGTCAGGGCTGTGTACATACCAATGTGAATTAAATATATTTGCACAGAGTAATGCCACAAAAAGAAATACTGCATTTGCTGACTCCAACATTAAGGACTGTACTGTTACCTTTGTCAATATCTAGGTCAAGTTAAATACTGTGTTCAGAAATTCTGCTCTGGGCCAACCATGGCTAATTTTGTTTGAATACAATTTCTGGCAATCATGATCTGGTGAAAAACAGACTCTTACCTCAGTAAATTTTAAGCATATTTGACTATTTGTAAATCAATGAACTGTACTCTACCTAGCTTTTTCCTTCTTAATCAGGAAATCAATATCAATCAATCAATCAATCAGGTAAGCGAGCAAGAATCAGCCAACAATAATGCACCAAAGGATTGAGAACTTGCATTGAGAACAGTGCTGTGGAGGCAATCACAGAGCCTTTGTTGACACATTTACTTAACTTTTTTGGCTCTGGAGTCCTTGTCTTATCATTCAAAAACTAAGCTCCCAGAAAATAAAAATATCATAGTGTATTGCTTTATAATCCTCACAGTGCCTTATCACATACCAAACATGCAATAGAAATATAGGAGGTAAATATTACACCATAGGAATGAACACAGAACCAGACCAAAATGAGTCTTCAAGAAGCTTACTTAAAACAACCAGAAAACATTCATGGTTAATAAAGGATGGTCTATGCAACCATTCAAGATGATATAGTAGAGACCAGGAGTGCTGTGAGGATTTGGGAATGGAGAGGGCAGTTAAAGAGGGGACTTATTGGGGAGGACTTTATCTCTTCCTGGACATGTGGTTTGGGTTTTATAAGCAGAATCTAGACATGCAGGGCAGAGACAGAATAGTGAATGACAAAGTGGATGACCTCAAAGGACGGCTCTACACCAGCAAGAATAACAGACGATGCACCCAGAACTGAATGATCCTTGCTGAGACACCATGGCATAGGGGCACTGCTTGTCAGAAACTGTCACTTAGCTCTCTCTGCTTCTAGTTTGCCTCTTTAGCAATAATTAAAAGGATTCGTTAAACCAGAAGCTTTACAAAGGCCAAAGGATTCATAGGAAAAAACTGACTACCATGGAATGAATAATGGAAACCTTGTTAATCAGTTAGCTTAAGCATAGTACATTAGCAGTAAACTAAGTTTATATATACATTTATATATACATTTATGTGTATATACATATATAAGATGATATACTGATCTAGTCATAGTTAGATTGTGTTGTATTTTAGTTTGTTTAACAAACATGCATGTTTAGAGTTATTGCTATGAAGTTCTACTCTGAACTCTAAGGTTCTCTTACTAGCCACTGGTACACTTCTCAGTTTGGTGAGACTGAGGGAAATGTATTGCCCCTTTCCAAGACCTCTGTGCTCTTTTTCTTTCAGTTGGTCCTCTTATGAACATTGATCTGCTCCAGCCTATGTCCCATGCTTACCTGAAGTCTTTTCTGTGTCAAGCTTTATACTCACACTATGGGAATTCCCATTCTTTCTTTAATTTCTTGAAGATCAGAATTTTAAAAATAGGATTGTTATGAGTTAGATTTGTATAACTAGCTACATATATTAGTGAAGGGACAAATCTGTAAATGACAACCCCACAGAGGTTCATGCCCCTCCATCATGCACTGTCCACTGATATCCAGGAGTGACTTGTGCTCTCTGTTGTGTGCATGTGTGTGTGTGCATGTGTGTGTGTGTGTGTGTGTGTGTGTATGTGTACATGCATCCAAGCATGCATGTGTTGGGGGGTGGAGGGGAAATGTTGAAGACTGAACTTTCATGGGAAGAGAATTAGTTCCAGGATATAATTATTTTCTTTTTACTGATGTGGCTATTTTAGTGGAATTTAGAACATTCATAATGTCGTATAACCACTGCAACTATCTAGTTCCAAAATATTTTCATCACTCCAAAAGAATATTGCAATTCAATAACAGCAGCAAAAACAACAACAAACTGGATTTTAAAAATGTGCAGAGGATCGCCCTGGCTGGTGTGGGTTGGTGGTTAGAGTGTTGACCCATGCACCGAAGGGTATTGTTGGTCAACACTGAAGTGCCCCAGTCAAGGATGCTTACCTGGGTTGCAGGTTTGATCCTTGGCCCCGTCAGGGCGCATGCAGGAGACAACCAATAGATGTGTCTCTCTCACATAGATGTTTCTCTCTCTCCCTCTCCTTCTCCCCATCCCTCCCTTCCACTCTCTCAAAAAGTCAATGGAAAAAAATATCATTAAATGAGGATTAACAACAACAACAAATGGGAAGAGGATTTGAATAGACATTTTTCTCCAAACGAGATACAGATGACCAATAGGTACATGAAAAGAGTCTCAACATTACTAATTATCAGAAAGATGCAAATTAAAACCACAATGAGATCTCACCTCACACCTATCAGAATGGCTATCATCAATAAATCAACAAACAACAAATGTTAGCAAGGATGTTGAGGAAAGGGATCCCTCATGCACTAGTGGTAGGATTGTAAATTGGGGCAGCCACTGTGCAAAATAGTTTTGGGTTCCTCAAAAAAATAAAACATAGAACCACCTTATGATCCAGCCATTCCACTTCAGTGTATTTATACAAAAACAAACATAAACTCAAAAAGATATATGCACTCCTATGTTTATTGCAGCATTATTTACAATAGCCAGGATAACTCAAATGTGTTGTATATATACAATGGAATATTACTCAGCCATAAAAAGAATAAAATCTTGCTATTTTCAACAACATGGATGAAATGAGGGCATTATATTAAGTGAAATAAGACCAGAGAAAGACAAACCCATGTTATCTCACTTATATGAGTAATCTAAACAAATAAACACATGCAAAAAAGCTTATAGATAAATAGATAGGTTATTGATAGAGGCAGGGGATTGGAGTGTAGGCAAAATGGGTGAAAAAAAGGTAAAAACTTCCAGCTATAAAATAAATAAGTCCTGGGGATGTAATATACAAGGTGACTATAGTTAATAATACTGTAATGTATATTTAAAAGTTACTAAGAGAATAGATTTTAAAAGTTCCAATCACAAGACAAAAAATTTGTAACTACATGTGGTGATGGATATTAACTAAAGATTTGTGGGGATCATTTCACAATATATACAAATATTGAATCATTATGTTATACACCTGAAACTAATTAAATGTCTGATGTCATTTACATCTCAATTTTAAAAAAAGAAATCTAGCAATGAATAGTAAGAGTCATAGGAAAACACAAAATAATGAGTTGACTTTATTAGTGCTTATTAGTTCCTTTTTTCTTACAATTGTTACTACTGCCTA
This sequence comes from Myotis davidii, assembly GCF_000327345.1. Lineage (NCBI taxonomy): Eukaryota > Metazoa > Chordata > Mammalia > Chiroptera > Vespertilionidae > Myotis > Myotis davidii. The sequence goes on along the minus strand of NW_006292337.1, from coordinate 563,201 downwards.
GACATAAATAAAAAGAGGATCCTAATCATTTTTTTAAAAAGGAAATGGTATACCCATTAAACACTTGCTCCTTATTCCTCCTTTGCCCCAGTCCCTGGGAACCACCAATCTGTCTTTACTTATTCTGGCATGTCAATGGAATTATATAACATGTGACCCTTTTTGTCCGGCCTCTTTCACTTAGTATAATGTTTTTGAGGTTTGCCATCTGTTGTATCATGCATCTGAACTTTATCCCTTTTATGATTGAATAATTTCATTATATGGATATACCATAATTTGTATTTCCAAGCAACAGTGATGGACATTTGGGTTGTTTCCACCTTTTGGCTGTTGTGAATACTACCGCTATGAAGATGAGTGTTTTCAATTCTTTTGGGTATATACCTAGGAGTGGAATTGCTGACTTATATGGCAAGTCTACATTTAACTTTTGAGGAACTGCCAAATTGTTTTCTACAACAGCTGCACCAACATCTGGATTTCAGCTGGAGAATATTGAAAGCCCCAGGAAGTCTTATGTGTATTTCTAAAGGGTTCTTTGCCTTCTCTTATCCCCCAGCAGGTGAATGTGTGTGCTTTCTGACAGGAGGGACATGCTTTATCTCCCACAATAAAACAGGTACTTGGAGGCAGAGGACACAACAAGACAAAAGGAGGAACACAAGAGATCCATGAACACATGGTAAAGCAAATCAAGATTTTGAAGAATGGCCTTCCATTCTAGATCTAGAAATTATCTTAAGGAACTAATCTAATATGCCACAAGTATTATCAACGAGGAAACAATTAGAGAATTATTTTCACAGTAAAAATGTAAATATCCAATCTGCAAGAAAATTTAATTATATCAAGGTACATTGAATCAAATTTTTTAGCAATATTTTATCCAAGAAAATATTCACAATAGAATATTAATTGGAGAAAGAGTTCATCACAACTATATTTACATTATGTTGTCAAGTTACAAAATGATATTATGGACACATTCACAAATATCTGTGTGTGTGTGTGTGTGTGTGTGCATGTCTGCATACACATGTGTGTAAAACAGGAATATATGCCAAAATATTTACAATGGGATCCTCTGTAATTATTATTTTCATATTTTTCTTCACTTTCCAAATTTCCTACAATGAATTCTATAACATTAGGCAAAACAAACAAAAAACAAACAAACCACTGAGCCAATGCCAGAACAGTCACCTGTTCTTCATTAACTCACCCACTGCTACATTCCTTCATTCACTCATCAACCACATATGGATCCCTTCTGCTCTCAGCACTAAGCTTGGCATTGTGGGTGATGGTGAAAAAAAGGGATGTTCTTGCCATTAGGAAGTTTACATGTCTGAGATGTGGAGAGTATGAAATCTCATTTCATGGTCCTTAAATAAAATGCAAAACCTTATTTTTGTTCTAAAAATGTATTGTTTTATTTACATTTCAAATTCTCTTTAAAAATATCTCATACGATTTTGCAGATACTGTTAGATGAAAATTATGAACCACATGCTGGTTTTGGAGAGGAATGCCCCCTACTCCACATCAGGTTGATCAAAGCATTAAATAATATCTCTTTGCTCTCTTTTATTTTCCCTTCATTCCTTAAAAATTAAATGGAAAATCTTATTCTCAGGGCAGTTTTAAATAGAACAATGAGAATTATTATTAGTAGTAGCGGTTATTTCTTTCTTTCATAACATCAAAAATAATCTACCATATTCCCTCGACATTCCTTTTTATATAGGCTAGATGTCCTAGTTTTTATTTTTCCTTGAGTAGAAACACCCAAAGGGGTTAAGGATATTGCCTATTATAATACAATACATTAGAAGTGGAGCAAGGACTGGAAACCAGATTTCCAGGATTTCAGTGAAATTTAAAAAAGAAAACAGACCTGGGAGAAAATCATATCTGCATGAGATAGTAAATCTTTCTCACAAAAATAAACCATCTCTCTTGAGCTTCCTTGCATAAAAATCAGGAAATGGCAGAGAGACTCTGGAGCTGCAGTTATAGACTGAAAATTATCTGTAAAAATTATTTCCCTAAGGTTCTCCATGTATTCCATTCTCTACTCAGATAATAAATAAACTTGCTCAGGTTTGAACATCAAGTCTGACTCTCCTTGCGGCGAGATCTCCGGGTGTCCCCTGTTGCAGGAACAGTCAAACTGGGTCCAATCAATTTCTTATCTGATTGCCAGGAACCAGGTGGTAATATTCATGACAGAAAAGACCAGAGTGAAACCGTCTCCTCTTCTGAGAGTGTAGCGCATTATAAAACTCACAGTAGCAACTCCTTGGGTTGGGTCCCTCAAAGCCTTCAGCATGCACCCAGCCAGGAGAGGGTGCACAAGGAAGGTGTCCATTGCGTACACTGTCAGTTTCTTGTGCCCCCATTGAACATACACAAACTGAGAATCTGAAGTAAGTGTTCTTCACCGCTTCACAACACTGAAAATTTTCATTCAGTATATTCAGAGACCAGCTTTCATGTCTCTTTATTAGCTTTTTATGAAAGATTAGCAAAAGCAGAAATTCAACAAAGTCTTTCCCAGGGAAGGCAAGTCAGTCAAAATGGGCAGGAACTGAAAAAACATATCTAGAATCAATGTTAAAAACCCTTCCAGCATAACTACAAGCCGCGCTCACACACACACACACACACACACACACGCACACGCACACGCACACGCACACGCACATGCACACACACACCTGGTCATAAGGGAATATTACAGGAATACCTTTTATAGAAACCTTGGATATCTGGGGCTGAGTGGGACCAATAATGAACACTAACTCACCTTGATCTACTCAAATCTGATCTACCCTCCAAGGATTGATCCTAAAGTCTCGCCAGGCTGACTTCAGCCATGGACCCTATAGCTTAAGCTGCAGGAGTTCCAAATAGGTTGTAAAACATTAAAATGTACCTATTATCACACTGGTTGGGTGGCTCAGTTCGCTGCAGTATTGCCCCATATACTAAAATGGTTGTGGGTTTGATTCTTGGTCAGGGCACATATCTGAGTTTCAGGTTTGATCCCTGGTCAGGGTGAGTACAGGAAACAACTGATCGATGTTTCTCTCTCACATCGATATCCACCCCCCCCCCTGCCTCGCCTTCCTCATATTAAAACCTCAAATCAAAGGCTAAAATTCAATTCAAATCAAATTCTGAAGTTTCTATTTTTATAAAAGAAAAAACTCAAGTGTAAACCAAAGTAATATTTCACATAAGTCTTTGATATGGAGAGACATCAACCTCAAAGGGAGAGTGTGCATTACAGAAGTCTACAGGTTACTTCTGCTTAATGTTTATTTGGTGTTTGATTAGTAACACCTTCTTAATGTAAATTGCTGGTGCACAGAAATCTCTCAATAGGTGTTAACTATCATTGTGATAATCAATGCTAACTTGGATTCAAATAGAAAGCAATAAGCAATTTGCCCCCACCCTCTGTATCCAGCCCTAATTCTCTAAATGGGTGGGCAAAGTTCTTATCTTGAGGAGGGATGATGTCAAAGGGAGGCTAAGACCAGTCAAGAGAAGACAGGCAGCCTGCCTAGGAAGGGTCCATTCAATCCCACTAGTGTGCCAGCCCAGTCTCCATGAATTGCAAACCATCTAATTGGGAGAATCTTACAATTGTTATGACTGTCCTCAAAGTCTCAATCACAACACCCAGAATTGCCCCTGTGGATACATAAGTAGGCTCAGAATGCTGACACCAGATGGCGCTACAACAAGGCTGCAACCAATAGCTCAATCCAGAAGTTCACTCCTTCAATTAAGGAACCTCATAATTTATACAGTTGACAAATTGGAACCCCACTTATTGTGTCATGGCTATTGTATTATGACAACTTTTGAGGGTGAAAGGAGACACTGCAATAGTATTGGAGCAAGAAAACAGAAACCAAAATTATTCAGGGCAAATAGAATATACAGTTATTCTAGTTATGGCAAGACTTACATCATCATCATCATCCTCATATGCAATGGCTCTGAAGTTATTTGTAACACATGCAAACATACATGTAAACTTTGGTGCCTAAAATGCCAACGTCTTGCTAATGCCTGAGTGTCTATTATTGTTTATTAACCCTAGAAAATGAGCATACTGTGTATGTAAGCCTTGAGAAACTAAAACCTCCCAACCATTCGAAAGAGACAGAAAATTCCTACTTATTCATTACCCACCAGGCGTCAGGCCAGCTCAAAACTGTTTCCTGAAGATTTGCTCTTTCGTACGGCTCAGCCTACAAGACAGACCATGGTTGCTTCCCACCACTCACCTTCAGCCCATCCAAGCACATCCTATTAGGAAACATGCCTGAGTAGTTTCTTAGGAATCCCAGACTTTAAAAATACACTTCTGAAGCATAAGAGTTGAGATGGTGACACAACTCGAAGCAGTAGACACCAGAGAGGAGTGGCTGCTTAGACACGAATCTTTCTTTGACATTCCCCGGCCAGCAGATCTCTGCAAGGACTGAATTTCTTTTTTTTTTTTAATTTTATTTTTTATTACAAAGGGTATTACATATGTGTCCATTTTTTTCCCCGCCCTAGACAGTCCCCTAGCCTTCCCTATTCCCCAGTGTCTTATGTCCATTGGTTATGCTTATATGCATGCATACAAGTCCTTTGGTTGCTCTCTTACCCCCCTACCTCCTGCCCCCGAACCCTCCCCGGCCTTCCCGATGCAGTTTGACACTCTGTTTGAGGCAGCTCTGCCTCTGTATCTATTATTGTTCAAAAGTTTATAATGGTCTCAATTATCCATGAATAAGTGAGATCATGTGGTATTTTTCTTTCATTGACTGGCTTATTTCACTTAGCATAATGCTCTGGTATGAGCACAGAGCCTCGGGCTGAGGGAGATGAAGGTGTTAATATTAGATGACCTCATTTGGATCTACAAGCCGGTGAGGCCTGGGATGTTGTAGCAAGTGCCATGCAATTGTTTTGAGGCTGTGGAACATGCATATGTCAAACCAGGCTGGCAACCTGGCCTCTGAAGGGCCAAGGCAGCGTTGGAAGCCCTCTTTGTCAGGCAGGATAAGAGCAGGGCCTAAGGAAGGGCCTAAGCCATTTCATTAGCTGGAGGCAAAGGGCAGAGGAGACACCCCAGGTTCTCACTGAACAGAGGACTGAGCCACAGGGAAAGTGAGGACCTGGGGGTTTTGTTATTTTCCCAGATCCTTGATTTTTGTAATTTTGTTTTCTCTTCTTCTCCTTATTCTCTTTTCTGATTTTGCCCCAATTTTATCTTATCACAATGGCAAGCAATTCAGTAATGCAGCATTCTTTGGTATCTTGTTACTTTAAACGTACCGATTAATTTGTTTTTCCCTCTTTCTACTATTCATTATCCTGACCCTTTCCTCCAAAGAGGCTCTGCATCTAGGTAGGTCTAGCGGTGTTTAAATTTCAACTCCATAACTTTATGAGCTGTGAGAATACTCTAAGTCTTCCAACCTATAAAACATGGGGTCTTAATAGTACCTGCCTAATGGTGCTGTGAGAGTTAAGTGAAACACTACGTTGAAAGCACAGTACCTGTCATTCATTCTTTAAATGCTTAATTAATGAAAGTTATTATCTTCTATTACATTTAAGCTCTTTGTTTCTATTTTCTCTTCCCTTGTTTTCTCTTCTCTTAAAGTTAACTTAAAATTAATTTCCCACTCTTATCTAAAAAATAATTTTAATTCCACTTGACTAGTTTCATTTTTAAGTATTGTTTGTTGATTTTATTCTTATGTTGTTTAAGTTTAATTTTTAAAACTTTTCATTTTTTTTTTAGCTATTGCTTTAATGCTCATTTATTTCACTCATCCTTTATGCATTCAATTTTTAATTTTCTTATTTTATTTAACTAATGTACTTATTTGTTGTGGCATTTAAGTTATACTCTTAGCAAATTTCTATTATACAATATAATGTTATCAACTCTAGTCACCATGTTATTCATTAGATCCTCAGACCTTTCTCATCTTATAGCTGAAAGTTTGTACCATTTACTAACCTCCCTATATTTCACCCACCCCAGCAATAGCTTTTTTACTGTCTGTTTCCATGAGTTTGGCTTTAAAAAAATTCTACAGACAAGAGATATCATTTCTCTATTCTTGTTCCTTTTAATTTTACTTATCTCATTATAATTAATTTAATTTTTATTCTTTTTTATTATCTTCTGATGTAAAAAAAAAGATACTATTTTTGACAAAAAAAGTATACAGTATAGACTTCCTTCACCTTCTAAAAAAGAGACTGGTCATGTTTATTGGCAGGATGATGGTGCAGAGATGCAAAATTAGAGCAGTTAAGTGGATTCATTTTGAAAGGAAAAGATAGCTATGGAAGTGGGTAGAGAGAAGAGACTAGAGGAAGAGAGACTTGAGGGGGATGTATTTGGTGGGAGGGAATCATAGAACACCCTGCAGTGTAAATTGCCTCTCAGACTTCTCCACAGAACCCTCAATAAAGTCTCTGTGCCAATAACTTAACTACTGCTTCTCAGTTTCAAATCAACCCTTCCAGACACTGCTTTCTGTTGCCGGGGCTGGCTTACAGGTCGCCTGGCTCTCTTTTAGGCTCTGCACAGGGGGCGCCAGAGGGAGCTCGCAAAGCTGCATGGGGAGAGGGGTGCAATTATTCCTGTTTTGCCTCCTGTCCTGTCTCCATCACCACAGTCTGGCCGCTTCTACCTGCCCAAGGGGTTACGTTTCAGCAGCAGCAGCTGGATCATTTGTAGTTTTCCATCACTGGCACCAGCCTCATGATGGCAACCTCAGAAATGCCAGTACCTCCTCCTAGAGCTGAGGATGCAGCCACACAGACCCCCTCCTCCCAGCTCACAGCCCGGCACCACAGCAGGACTGACTCAGCTCCATGGGGCTCTTCCTCCAAATTTCTGTCTTAACAATCTCAACCTGCTCCCTTGTTCCTCCCACTGGAAGTGGTAACAGCTTTCCCAGTGGCTGCCTCTTGATCTCAGCTTCCTCTCTTCGCCATCCAGTTCCCCAGTCAACAAATCTTTATATCAAATTTTTCCTGGACCCTGACTGATACACATACTGAAAAGTACATTTTGCTTCTGTGGGGAAAGCAAAGAACTCTGAGTATTGCTTCAGGGTTAGCTTAGGAGGGTGGGGGAATCATACAGGAGTTTTAGTAGATGCCATACCATGTTTGAGTCATACAAATGCAGTCTTCTGCTTCAATTCCCCCTAGTTTCTGCCACCTTATATTTATTTTTCATAATATCCAGCCAAGCGTGTGGACGGGGAGGAAGAAAGCTCCTCACTAAACCCTGGAAGCTGCTGCTCTTCCCTTCAGCTGTTCCCAAACCCATCCGCAAGACCCCGCTCTGAGAAGCATGGCAGACACTTGCCCAGTGATTCCCCAGGGCTGTGACTCTAAAAAGGTGGTACGTGGCTTTCCTGCAACAGAGCTGCTTCCTACACCCCACACAAGCCATTACGAATAGGAAGACCTTCATGGTTTTGAAATTCACATAGAACGTTGGCTTTTGGAAACCAAGTCAATGGAGTACAAGGCAGTGGAGGGCAGGAGCCTTCCTGTCTGTGCCCAAGCCTGACATTGGTCAGGAAGCAGAAGGTGGTGATGCCCCTTGAACAGAGGCAAGCACAGGAAAGGGACTCTGGAATGAAAAAATTAAAGTGAGGTGAAGAAACTGAAGTGAAGAAATTGACAGATGTCATTATTTTCTCATTTTCCACTTCAAAATTTGGTAGGGATGGACTCTCCTAAAATGAGCCTAATTATTACACAAGTCGTCTACCTGTAGTTAATGGAGAATGTTTCTACAATGTCACATGCACACTAGGGGACATCCAAAAACACCCGACTTAGGTCACACTAGATCTAGACAGTATCTTGATCCTAGAAAGTCAGCGGTGAGGTCAGTTAAGTCACAATAACAATGCCGACTGGCTTTTGCCCTCTCTAGTAAACATAACAGATACTCACTCTTCTAAATGTATTCCTATTTTTCTATAGTCTTAACTATTTGGTTATTGAATCATTAAGTGCTTCCCACCGATGTCACCTGCCTTGTTTGTCATCTTGTCATTTGGCTGTGTTCCACATATTAGAAATCTTTGAAATTTATTTTGTTTCTGCATTAATTGGGAGTAGATGGGATCATGAAGTTTCTTTTGCAGTAAATGGGAAAGCTAGTGTTTTACTTTAGCTAGTCAACTTTCTAATTTAACAGGTGCCTTTGCTTTGAAAAAGTACTGAAGCCCTGGCCAATGTGACTCAGTGGTTAGAGCGTCAGCCCATGCATGGCAAGATCTTTGGTTTGATTCCTGGTCAAGGGCACATACTTGGGTTGCAGGCTCAGTCCCTGGCCCCAGTCAAGGAGCGTTCAGGAGGCAACCAAATGGATGTGTCTCTCTCACATCAATGTTTCTCTCTCCTCCCCCACTCCCTCCACACTCTCTAAAAATCAATAGGAAAAATATCCTTGGGTGAGGAAGGAAGGAAGGAAGGAAGGAAGGAAGGAAGGAAGGAAGGAAGGAAGGAAGGAAACTGAAAAGAAGAAAGAGTGACTTACTTAAAGATACCACTATATTATCCATAAGTAATTATTAATTAGGATAATAAGGATTTATGAAAGAATGGACCCTCACAACAGACTTAGTTATCTTGCACAAGGTGAGCTGCCCTATTAGGGTTAATATTTTTTTCTCACAACTATAAACTGAGTTGACTAGGACCCATTTCACCAAGAGATAAGAACAATAAGTGACACTTGGGGTGTTAGATTCCTTTTGTGGGGGTCTCTTTTTTCTTCATTAAGTTGTGTTGTTTATTTTTCTGTGTGAGCACATCACAGAAACTGTCACACTTGATCAGCGCCTGGAGAGAAGGCTGACAGCATCATGCTCACATCCGTGAAGCTGGAACAAGCAGGGAGAAATCAAGAAGATTAAGCAGAGAGCTCTCCTGCCTGCGATAACCCTGCTGTGTGAAAAATCAAGCCTATTGAACACGAAAGCACTGATCCACCAAAATAACCACTCAAACCAGGAAGGAAAGGAGTAAACTCCCCAGCAAGGCACAGAGAGGGACACAAACTCAGTTGCATTTCAAATGCACTACTGTCTCTCTACTCTCAGTTCTGTGCCCCGGCCTCAGTTTACCAAAGCTCTGCTCACTTAGTATTCTTTTTTTAGTAAATGGTAACCACACTTCTTTGTCTAAATCAAAAGTTTGTCTAAAAGAGGATTTGGACTTTCAACATTTTTAGCCATAAAACTGAAAAGCTTTTTATTGCAGCTACCCAGTGCAGCAGCCAACAGCCACAGGTGACCGTTTAAATTATAATTTATTAGAATAAAATTAAATTAAAAATTCAATTGCTCAGCTGCACTAGCCACATTTCAAGGCAAGTGTAAACATAGCATCAAGTTCTCGAGGCAATGAGAGGATACGGAACCTCCTTCCGGAACACAACCGACTGTGCATTTCTAACTTTTTGGCACTCTGAGAGTCTGCCTGCCCTTTTCCTGGATATTATTTCCATTGACTTTTAGACAGAGTAGAAAGGCGGGAGGAAGGGAGGGAGGGAAGGAGGGATCGAGTGAGAGGAACATCATTGTGAGAGAGACAAACTAATTGGTTGCCTCCTGCTTGTGCCCTGATCAGGGCCAGGGGTCAAATCTTCAAGCCAGGTATTGCCCTTGACCAGGAACTGAACCCATGACTCTTCATTCTGTAGGCCTATGCTCTAACCACTGAGACCACTAGCCAGGGCCTGATATTACTTCTAATGTGAACTCAGTTGTTAGAAGTTCCCCAGGACCTAGATGGCTCTGGTTCTTTAGAAATTGTGTTGTCTTTCCAGTTGTGTGGCCTCTGCTTCACTGGGATGAAAAAGAGACTTCTCCGCCTAATCTCTAAAGTCACCTCCTGAGGCCACTGTCATGGTTAATGTTGTGTGTCAGCCTGACTGGGTCATGGGTGCCCAGATTAAGCATTATTTTTGGGTGTGTCTGTGAAGGTGTTTACAGATGAGATTAGCAGGTGAAAAGGTGGACTCAGTCGAGCAGATTGTCCTTCCCACGTGGGGGTATGGCCCGGTCCACCTAGTCCATAGGACAAAAGGTGAAAGAAGTACCAATTCACTCTTCTCCTGCCTCATTGACAGAGCCGGGGCATGCCTTTTCATCTTCTCTTGCCCCTGGACTGGGATTTACACCATCCACTGCCCTGGTTCTCAGGTCTTCAGACTTGAACTGAATTACAGTGCCTGCTGTCCTAGGTGTCCAGTTTGCAGATGGCAGACTGTGGGAATTCTCAGCCTCCATAAGCATGTGAGTCAATCCCAATCGCCCTCCTCAGCCACTGTAGGTGTACAGCTGTGAGATGCGTTGTTAGCCTGTGGAAGGGCTAACCTTACTCTGCCCTGTCTGAGCTTCCCGACGTGATGCCTATGAGGCCCTCTCATTCTGGAAAAGGCCTACCCTCAGCTCGAGCACCAGCTGAGGCCTAGCAGTGGGAGAGTTCATACTTCCAACAAAGGCTTTGGAAACCACGGATAAGGGTAAATAGAGACGATTTGGAGTGGCCAAGCCTCCAGCTCGGTTCCCAGGAGAAAGAACGTTTCATGTCTGGTCTGGTCTGAACTGTTGGGATCTGCTGCTGTGCAATTATTAAACAAGAACAGTGACTAAGCCCAGCACTTGTCACTTCCTGGGACTCTTACTTCTTCCCATGATTTACAGTACGTTCTGGAGGGAGCAAGTTCAGACAGATAAAAGCTGGCTCTCAGCTGGTTCTGCCAAGGGCCAGCCCCTGTCCCATGACCCAGTCTGCCTCTCCATTTGATATACAGCACATCCAGCTACTGGCTAGCGATTGATTGGATATTCAGAATAATCCAACAGACTCCCACACAAACACACAGACACACAAGGTTCTCATAGCCTTCTCAATGGAAAGTTCACATTTCTTCTTCCCATCCTGGCAACAAGCTGACAACCAGCCAGCACTTAAATTGGGGAAAAAAAGTAAAAGAAGAATCTACCACCTATGGTTTTACTTTTAAATTATTGCAGCTGTCTTTTCCACACCAGAGGCTTGTCTTTTGAAATTTAATATATATATATTCATCTAGTTTATGCTTCATTGCCCACTTCGATCCTCATTTATTTTCACTGGCTCTTATTTGTGAGCCCAAAATGTTTCCTATTAAAAAGCTATTTCAAAACCCAAACTTTAAAAAGAGAAATAAAATATCTTTAATTGCATAAAACACTGGAGATGTTATCAACAACCTCATACCCCCACTGATAGGAATCCAAGATGGTTCAATATTTTTGGGAAGCAATTTCATTCAGACCAATCAATGGCTTTAAAGTAATTCACAATAGGATTCTGGTTAAGATGGTAAACCCTGTGGTCACCTCCTCCCATTAACACATCAAAATTGCAACTAAACCTCAGAAAAACCATTATTGAGAACCACCTGAAGTCTAGCTGAAGAAAAGTCCTACAACGGAGGATATACAGAAGAAGCCACGTAAAGACTGGTGGGAGGGCAGAATGAGGAATGGGATGGTCCCATATCCGTGCGTGTGGGGAAGAGATTAACCAAAGAACTTATATGCATATATGCATTACTTATGGACACAGACAATAGGGTGGTGAAGGCCTGGGGCAGTGCGGGAACTAGGTTGAGGCAGGATGGAAGGGGGACATCTGTAATACTCTCAACAATAAAGATTTAAAAAGATAAAAATATGAATAATAAAATGGTAATAACTATATATCTATCAACAATTACTTTAATGCAAATGGATTTAATGTTCCAATCAAAAGGCATAGGGTGGCTGAATGAACAAGAAAACAAGATCCCTATATATGCTGCCTACAAAAGGCTCACTTTAGATCGAAAGACATATAGATCAAAAGTAAAGGCATAGAAAAAGGTATTTCATGAAAATGGAAAAAAATATGGGACAGCAATACTTACATCAGACAAAATAGACTTAATACAAAGGCTATAACAAGAGACAAGAAGGACCCAGCAATTCCACTTTTGGGTATTTATTCAAATAAACTCCAAACCCTAATTTAAAAAGGTATAGGTATCCATATATTCATTGTAGCATTATTTATAACTAGGAGCCCAGCGTGTGATTTGAAATCCGGGGGCTGCCTTGACACCCGAACCTGTCCACGTAGAGCTCAATGCACCTGTCTCAGCACTCAACCCTCTGGCCTGCTCTGGCCGCTTCAAGCCCCGTCCTCAGTCCCGCCTTCTCTGAGCGCCTCCCCACTTCCACCTGTCTCCAGAGCAACCCGGAGGCTCCGCCCCATCATGGCACCTTAGGAGAGCTGCACGGTGCTCCTTCCCTTGGCAGGTGGGCCACTGGGCACTCAGAGTGCCAGCAGTGGGTGGCGAAGGACGGGTGAGGGGGGCGCTATGCATTCTCATCCCTCCCGGGCAGAGGATGGTCCCACCTCCTCTGGGTGCCTCCCCTGTTCTGCCCCGTCCTGGAGCAACACCCCAGCTTATATGCTAATGACCTGGTCCTTACTATTAGGGCGTATCGACCATTAGCATATTAGCTCTTTAATAATATAGTGAAGATATGGAAGCAACTTAAGTGTCCATCAATAGATAAGTAGATAAAGAAGAAGTGGTAAATCTGTACAATGGGATATTAACATAAAAAAGAATGAAACCTTGACATCTGCAACAACATAGATAAACCTATTGCCTATTATGCTGAGTGAAATAAGTCAAACAGAGAAAAGACAAATGCCATATGATTTCATGTATATGTGGTACCTAAAAGCAAAGTAAATAAACAAAACAGAAACAAACTCATAAATGCAGAGAACATTTTGATAGCTGCTAGATGTGAGGGAGGTTGGGGAGATGGGTGAAAAAGGTGCAAGAATCAAAAGTACAAATTGGTAGTTACAAATAGTCATGAGAATATGTTTGGCTCAGTGGATAGAGCATCAGCCTGAATACAGAAGTGTCCCAGGTTTGATTCAGGTCAAGGGCACATGCCCGGCTTGTGGGCTCCATTCCCAGTAGGGGGCATGCAGGAGACAGCTGATCAATGATTCTCTCTCATCATTGATATTTCTATCTCTCTCTCGCTTTCCCTTCCTCTCTGAAATCAATAAATATATATATATTAAAAAAGAATAATACCATGGGATATGTTCATGTTATTAAGTGTCAAATGCATAATATAAACCAGTATATGAAATGTGAACTTAGTGAGGGCCCCTGTCTCTGTACTTGTAAAATGCTATTAATTATGGTACCCCCTCACTTAGGTTTTCTGTATGGGTTCAATGAAATAAGCCTTGTAAGTTCTTAGCACAACACCTAATACTGGCAGGGGAGCCCTATAGTTAGCTATTGTCATTACATATGACAGAAAATATGAGAGAGAGAGAAAGAGAGAGAGAGAGAGAGAGAGAGAGAGAGAGAGAGAGAGATGGGGAGAGAGAAAGAGAGAATCAATACTAGCAAGCAAACATGAGTATCAGTAGATACTAGTATTACTAGTGATTTTTTATTTCCTTCTTTATTGCTTAAATTTTTAGTGATCTACAATGAGCATATATTACTTTTGTACCCTGAGGAGGACAATACAAACCTCACCTTACTATAATAACATGAAGTTATTGTTTAAATAATGCATGCTCTGTGGGAGAGGTCATTGGTAAGGGTTCTGGTCATAACTGCTGAAGGAATAAATCTGATCAGACTGTCCATGGCTCTCGGCTACCCTGAGGCTCTGGTGAGGGACAAGGGATGTCACTTACATAGTAGAGAATTTCATTAAGATGCTCACAGCCACACACATTCACCCATGTCCATACTCTACATGCTCATTTTATCCATCTCAAGGACACTCCAGGAGGGAGAAGGGATTTTTTCGTTACTCCTAACAGCCTAACAGCCTAAAGCTCATTGTGATACATCCTTCCTGGGGAGGGAGAAGGGGTGCCTCTGGGGACCTCCTCACTGGGCTGAAGGGAAGTCACTTGCCCTACCAACCTCTCCCCACCCTGGCCTCTGTTTCCCCACTAGGCCTATCAGCCCTCTGCCTATAGGCTAGGAATGTGGGGCCACAATGATTCCAGGTCATCTCTGAACACAGAGGCCCCGAGCAGGGCTGATATTTAGGCAGCATAAGAGGGAACCAAACCATGAATTAAAATATGGAAATAATTCCAGGGTAGATGGAAAAGAGCCATTGCCCTGAGTGTCCCCACCCAAGATGTTCCCAAGATCACATCAAATAAAATGTGGATGCTTTTTCTCCTGTTAATCTGTCTTTCTTCAGTTTAATTTTCAGACCCAGGCACTAAACCTGAGGGGGTGAGGAAAAAGTTTTCCACCTCTATATAGTTTCACATTTCTGGCCTCCAGAACTGTGACATAATAAATGTCTGCTGTTTTAAGCCACCAAGTTTATGGCAATTTTTTATAGCCCTAGCAAACTAATACAAACCCATAACTCCAGACATCCCTGACATCATGGGATGGCCTGCCTGCTTACATGTGCTCATATTCAACAGTGCTGTTCTTAACTACCACTTACTGAGCTTCTACTAAGTGCCAGCCTCTGGGGTAGGTGGTAGAGAAACACAGAGGGTGAAATCAGGGTCCCAGCTCCTAATGAGCTTTATATGCCTTTAAAACACAACACTATGTTGGGCCTTGTACCACGGTTATTTGTATTTTAAGGAAGTGTTACTCTAGAGGAAGAATAAAATGGTATTTTTAAACTAGATGAATTGAGTTCCTGTTCCAGCCACACTTCCCTGGTTCATCAGTACCAGTGAATAAATTAATTTATGATGTTTTAGAATATGAATGATATCAATAGCTAATTTTTATGAAGAGCTTCCATTGTGCCAAATGCATTCTAAGGACTTTTGTCATTTAATCCTTCCAACAACCCTGATATGAGTTCTGTCATAAGCCCCACTGTACAGGTGAGAACACAGAAGTGTGAGAAGTTAGGTAATGGGCTCAGGGTTCCAGAATTAGTACTTAGAGCAGCTGGGTCTGTGCAGCAGGCCCAGGATTTGAATTCACACTGTCTGGTTTGGGGCCTCTACTTTTAATTACTGTGTTATTACAAGAGTCCCTTAAGAGATCAATCTCTATTTCACAGACAAGGAAACTGAGGTCCTAAATATTTCTAAAGAGCTGCCATAGGAACCAGACCAAATTATGCACATCATTTATAAAGGGCTGCTTACTATTTCTCTTAAGTCCCCCTTCCCTCCCTGCCATGATAAGATCTATAAGAGGCAAAGCTTATAGTTTACTTATTGTGGGTTCCCCTGCAGCTTTACCCACTGTCTCTGAGAGAGAAAATGACAACTAAGTGTCTGCTATGGGCCAGGCTGGGTTATGAATTTTGATGATCCCAAGACCACAAAGTGTTTGGAGCTGGGATCTAACATTTAAGTAAGAATCACAAGAATGAGTCAAATTAAGTGACTTGAAAGGCTGTCAGACTTTACAACCCATTATAATCCTATTTCCAAATGGAAGCTGTAGAGAGGCCGCGGGGAGAGATATTTAAATGTGAAATGCTTAAAAGCCCGCCTATCTCAGGGATGCCTCAGCACAGGGAAATGGGCCGCAGGATTTTCCTCATCTCTCTTTAGTGGAAATCTAAGTGGGATAATGAAGCAGAATCAAGCTCCAAAATGATGCCTAGGGTAAGAACAGACATTCCCTTTGATGCTTTGAGACAATAAGTTTTTTTTTGGAGCTGAAGAAGTGCCCCAGGATAACTCCAAATTGGTGTTCCTCTCCCGCCCCCCAGGAGAAAGGGGGCGGCCCATCCCTGCAGGGCCAGCCCTCGCCTTCCCTACAGGACCCCACTAACAAGGGCGACTCAGCAGCACCAGCACCTTAATTCAGAGGCACTGAGGCCTTTGCATGGGCAGCTCTAGGAAGAAAGCCTTTGGGAGAATATTAATTATAAGAGCAGCCCATCATGACCCTTTTGCCTTTTTAGACCTCCTGCTTCTAGTGAGCGGTGGACCACTCCAGCTGCCCTCCCCGCTTCACCCAAGTGCCCCCACCACCTTATCAGAGAAGGAGCGAGCTGTCTCAGATGTCAGTTCTGAGCTCCCAGCATCCAGTGATCTTATTTCCCCCTTAATGGAAGGACAGATTTGAGCTCCTGATACCTGAAATCATTTAGTCTTTGCACTGCCTGCCACGAGCTCAGCCAGCTCTTCTTCTCTAGACACTGGATACCAGGAAAAGAAATTATATATATCCTTCAAGCACATGAAGATGCCTCGAAATCAGAACAGGAGAATGACTGGGTAATTCTGTGGTGAATGCTGGTTGTAGCAACAAGCTAAGCTGCTTTTGGAAAAGGTATTTAAAATTTGAAACTGTAGCTGACAATGACATTCGAATGAATGGCACCGTGCTTTATGGTCGCTGAGGGAGAGCTGCCAGAGAGGCTTTGCTCATGAATGAATTTTCCACAAGGGCCAGGTACGTGCTTCGCTGCCATGAAGAAAAAGCAGAGAGCTCCCCCAAGGCCTCAGAGGGATTGCTCAGGGTAAAACAAAGACTAAGTTCAAAAATCTGCAGTGGCTCACAACTTAAGCAATTCAGAGTAAACAGGTGTTTCACACTGACTGCTATAGACTAAACATGCCCGCTCACCTCACCTGCAATTCATATGTTGAAACCTACCATATTTGCCGGCGTATAAGACGATTTTTTGGCCCTGAAAAATATGCCTCCAAGTGGGGGGTCGTCTTATACGCCAGGTACACTTCAGATAGACTGCCCATAGTGCTTGCCCCGTGCCATAGTGGCCTCCCGATGCCCGCCCACTTCATTCCACATACCGTTCAGGCATCAGCAGCGCT